>NC_068985.1:115604444-115606504 GCF_001194135.2 Octopus bimaculoides
ATATATGTGTGTGTGTGTATGTGTGTGTGTGTGTGTGTGTGTGTGTGTGTGTGTATGTATACATCTGCACAAATGTGTATATGTATAGATGTATATGTGTAGATGCATATATATTGATATAGATGTACATGTAATATGTACAAATATATATATATACACATATATACATGCATGCATATATGCACCGATACACACACACATATACATAGGTACAGGTGTGACTGTGTGGTAAGAAGCTTGGTTCCAAAACACATGGTCCTGGGTTCGGTCGTATTGTGAGGTGACTTGGCATGTGCATTCTGCTATAGCTTCAGACCAAACAAAGACTTGTGAGTGGATTTCGTAGACAGGAAATGAAAGAAATAAATCGCATATATTATGTATGTATATATGTAAGAGTATGTGTATGTCTTTGTGCTTCTCCCTCATCACTGCTTCACAACCGCTGTTCGTTTATTTACATCCTCATAACTTACTGGTTTGACAAGAATAAACTAATAGAATAAGTACCAAGTTTGTCAAAATAAAACAAAGCACTTGGCGGTGTCTCGTATTTTTGTTTGCCCACTCAGTTGTATCTATCAATTTATCTTTTTTGTATATATATATATATATATATACATATATATATATATATAATACACACACATGTAGATGTATGTATATGTGCATATTCATATCTACAAAGACCCTTTCTTGGGGACTTAACACCCACAATTTAGTCATTTTATCTAAGCAAAGACCAGTACGGTTGTACTCGTGGAAGCTATATGGTCAGCCGAGCATAAAAGAAGTGCCTTATTTGTAATTCAATGGTACGACAGTGTAAGACTATCCTTTCAGATATACTTACATTGTGATTTCTGCAATGTGGTGCATAAATCTGAAGTAAATCACAGGCATCTTTGCCTCCTGTGATTCAGTTGCAAAGTGTTGAGTAAAGTTCTTCGGTTGCAGACATCCTTTCAGTCTTTTTATTATCACTGGGTCACACATAGTCCCCAGATGGTAACATTGATTTCAAGGCCTTCCCAGATGGGTGACTGGTTATTCAGAGACATTCATAGATTGTAAATTTATTCTGTTCAGTTACCTATCAGCACAGTGATCATTGGCGAACTCCAGAAATGATACTTTCATTTCCCTTTAGCCCTCACGTCACGGAGTTATTCATGTTTATTTGAGTAGTGTCACGCCCTTCCCATTGCTATAGATCCGTAATACATCTTACGGCTGTGCCTGTCACCTGTATGGTGAGGAATACTACTACATCGGGGAGTGGTAACGAATAGGGTAGGGTAGGTGACTGCTTATTGTGATCATTCGTCTTTTGGTTTCCAGTAGCTTTGCTTTCTTTTAGAAACCCAGTGAACATACAGATATTTCCTATTTCAAAGAAACTGGAACAACAGATACAAGACCCAAGTTAAAAAGATTCTCAACAATTCAACTTCTCTGGTTGACATTAAGACACCCACCCCCAATAGGGGCCTTAACTCCCACATTTTAGAGCTCCATCACCTCTATTTGTCAGGAGCAAAATCCTTTTAATAGGTTCCATAAGACTGGAATTTTGGAACCAGTGCATAAAGATCAGTTGTATGGGATACATGCGTTTGATTAGAATTTCTTTAGAGTGTGTAAAGAGGGAAAGAAACCCCATCTGTAATTTTGATAAAATTCGAATGATAGGTATTCCTGTTCATTAGAGAAAATATAACACAAAAAGTCTAATTCTTCAATTGCATGTAAGATGGGCAATGCCGGGTAGTTTTATCTAAAATATTTTGGTAGACTTACATAAAATCTGGTCTGTGAATGATAGTTCCTCAACTAGCCATGCATCAGTAGGATTTTTTCCAACGATTTCAGAAGAAATAACGGTTTCATATTTTGGCACACGACACACGTTTTAGGGATAGTCAAATGAATAGTCTTAGGGAAATAGAGAACGTAAAACCAAGCAATTTGTCCAGCATCAATGGTTATACCAGCTCACCTCCTTTGTAGTAGTAGTAGTAGTAGTAGTAGTAGTAGTAGTAGTAGTAGTAGTAGTAGTA
>NC_068985.1:115606514-115607329 GCF_001194135.2 Octopus bimaculoides
TAGTAGTAGTAGTAGTAGTAGTAGTAGTAGTAGTAGTAGTAGTAGTAGCAGTAGTAGTAGTAGTAGTAGTTGTTGTTGTTGTAGTAGCAGCAGCAGCAGCAGCAGCAGCAGTAGTAGTAGTAGTAGTAGTAGTAGTAGTAGTAGTAGTAGTAACCTGTGAATTAATGGTGGTTATTACTGATTCAACGTTACGTCACATAAAAGGGAAATATGAAAATATATTTTATTGGATGAAACACCAATAAGAGCAAAGTTTTTCAAGATAGAAAATAAAACCTAAGTTGAACATGTTATTTTGATAAGTGCAATAAAACTTGTATATGAAAATATGAGAAATCAGCCTCATCAACAAATTTCTTGCTCTTGTATAATTTTTTGGCTAAAAAGGACACATATTAAAATATTTTAAGGAAAATATTCAACATTTCAAACCATTTTTAATTTTTTGATTTTGAAAAATTGTAAAATGTCGGTAAGTTTTATTTTAATAAAATCCTAAAATCTATAATCCTTGAGTAATTTCGCTGAATTTTGTTTTCCTTTACCGAAATCTCTTGAAAATATATTTATATATCTTATTTGAAATAAATCTGGTGCAAGATTGAATGAGAATTTTGTCAGCTTTCATTAAATCATTCTTTTATAACTAGAGATAGAGTTTTACAATTATCTTCAAACAATCGCAAGTATACCTTTGCACAAGCATTCAATAAGTACATTTTTCTCGAAGGGAAAATTTCTGCACACACTGAGAACTAAATATTAGATGTAACCCTATATAGTTGGTTTATATATATATATATATATATATATAT
>NC_068985.1:115608263-115609126 GCF_001194135.2 Octopus bimaculoides
ACACACACACAAACACATACACACATACACACACATACCCTCCATCTTCACACCCTCATGTGCCAGAAAAGCGGCGAGCTGGCAGAAACGTTAGCACGCTGGGCGAAATGCTTAGCGGTATATCGTCTGCCGTTACGTTCTGAGTTCTAATTACGCCGAGGTCGACTTTGCCATTCATCCTTTCGGGGTCGATAACTTAAGTACCAGTTAAGCACTGGGGTTGATGTAATCAACTTAATCCCTTTGTCTGTCCTTGTTTGTCACTTCTATGTTTAACTTCTTGTAGGTAATAAAGAAATAAGAAAGCACTTTGACTCCTCCTTCTACTTCCGGTCACTTCAGAAATATAACCACACGTGAACTGTTCACGATTTTTCCTCTTTGTTCCTTCTTTCCTTTTGGGTGTTCCTGTCTTTTCCTGCTTCCGACGAAGAGCTATGCACCAAACGTAAAACAACTCTCTTCTTTCTCCGAGCGTCATATTAATATATTGCTTGTACCACGGAGATACACACACACATATATATCTATATATATCTGTGTGTGTGTGTGTGTGTGTGGGTGTGTTTGTGTGTTTGTGTGTGTGTGTGTATGTGTGTGTGTGTGTGTGTGTGTGTGTGTGTACATATGAAGTAAAAGCAGCTGTAGTGTAATAAATAGTATTAAATACATATATTAATGTATATATTTTGTGTATTTTCGGTGGCTGCAGTGGCGCAGCGGAGATTATATCTCTCATATCGCCAGTGTTAAAACAGCTTAGTGTCATGGACAGTAGGCTTTTCAACTAATTGAACACCATGGACTCTAAAGTTGTTTTAACACCGGAGACATAAGAGTTATAGGCTCTGCTACGTCAACGC
>NC_068985.1:115609329-115610597 GCF_001194135.2 Octopus bimaculoides
CTGCTGGGAGGGTATCCAATTATTGCTACGCTAGTGCTATACTAGGTGCAATCAATGGGAGCGGGTAAAAGTGGAGGTTTTACCCAAAATTTGTGTAACGATTAGAAAATGGAGGATAATATGCTGAACCCAACTACTTGCAGACGGTGTATCCCGTTGAATTCATTAATTTAATTCATAGCAAAAGTGACAAAGGGAGGAAGAAAAGAAAAAGAAAGAAAGAACCAAAGCACAGGTGTCCATGGCATATATATATATATATATAAAAGAAGTTTGAAAACGCCACTATATAAAATAAATTATAATTTATATTTTTCTCAGAGATATTTTACATGTTTCGGTTCTTGAAAAAATGAACCTTATCAAATATACATATGTTAAAAAAAATGAAATTAAAAGAAAAGTTCATAATTGTTTCTTACTGGTGTTAACATAATCTACGTGGGAGCGTTTTTTTGTGTGGGGACATAATGGCTGTCTAGTGCGTTGACTTGAATCGCGTGTGAATGTGAGTACGTGCATGGAAAAAGACACGGCTGGAAAATTATTACAACCAAAAATCTTTCTAAATATCAAATCCCGCTTGAAAAGAACAAGATTTCAAGACGTTGAAGAAATCCAAAAGAATACAACGCGGCATCCCCTCGCTGTCTCCTGATAAATAGTTGAAAGAATGCTTCCATCGATGGAAGCCAGATTGGATAAAGTGTGTCGCTTCAGAATTGTAGTACTTCGAAGTAGATGAAGTGCTGATATGATATATGCTGTTTTCTTTTTATAGTGCCTCTCACGGTCCTTTCGAATGAGACCTCGTAGATAGATAGACAGACAGACAGAAAAATAAATAGATAAATGGACAGATGCATATATATTTATATATATATATATATATATCGCCTATCCAGTTCGAGCTTCACACCGTTCAATACACACACACTTCTCCACGTCTGGCTGTACAGCCTTTTTGTTTGTTTTTTTCATCGTTTTGTTTTCTTGTCTTGTTTTCCATCCACCGCTATCCTCAACGAAAAAAAAAATTAATATGTGTTCGTGGGAAGAACGATTTAAACGATGCCTCCTGCACTAACTCTTGGAAACGCCGGTGTTTTAATGGTGGCAGCTGATGAAGGATATGTTCTCTATGTGGCCTGCTTGTTTGTTGTACCTTGTTTATCATTTTGTCCATGTTCTTTTGCAACGCCATGTACCCAGATATGTATCTATATGTACATGTAGATGAAAGTATATACATACATGTACATATATTG
>NC_068985.1:115610944-115611858 GCF_001194135.2 Octopus bimaculoides
GTGTGTGTAACATGGTATAATTTTAAACAGGGCAAACTTTAGCCATTTCTCCGCAGACTGAAAAAAAGGAAAGACGACAGATATCCTTAATTGATTTTTATAGCGTTATTGCATTCTCATCATAAGCGTCTACATCATTCAGGCAGTTTCGAAAGAAACGAGTAGCCTCACTGTCTCTATACTCAACAAATGCACCAGTTAGTCTACGAAGGAGTCCCTAATTTGCATACCGAAAGTGTTTAACACTACAAACACCAGTGGCCCGTCAACGAGGACCTTAGTGAACACAGTATCAAGGTACGGTATAATAAATATGTAACATGGCATAATTATAAACAGGGCAAATTTTATATATATATATATATAATTTTAGTTACTTGCGCTTGTATATGTAACTACTTCTTTTTTATCCAGACACAGAATTTTAGTCATCAGTATTAAGTCATCACCTAAGTAGTCATGCGCATATGTACATAGTCATGATTACAAATATATGTACATATACCTACGTGTCATTGAGTGTATTTGAACTAACGTTCATGTAGACGCGCATACGTTTGTATGTGTTCTACTGAGTATGTATACATAATATTATACACATTCTTTAAACGTATCGCATATTTGTGCAGTCTCTCTAATGGCTTGTAATTCTAACTTTGTAATTAGTTGTACGGCTGCGTGAAGTCAAACTTCTCACGATTGCAGACAGTTATATAACAAAGTGGTTTAATAATTGCAGGTATAAAACCAACACTCCAGTCAGTGTCTTGTATCCACCTGTAGAATACTCATTAGTTCATCGTTGACGATTTTATTGTTTTATGTTTGCCGTTAATTTATTGTCCTTTGGACTGTGCATCTCTAGTACAGTGCGCGCTTATACGTACGAATATATATATAAGATCGGAAGAGCG
>NC_068985.1:115612247-115615670 GCF_001194135.2 Octopus bimaculoides
TATATATATATATATATATATGAATGTGCGTGCGTGTTTCTATGTGCTAATGCATATAGTTATATGCGACTGTATATTTATGTTTATGTATGTGTCTGTATGTACATATGTATGCATATGTGTGTGTAGGTACATACGAAGTTATCTACGCAAGTGCGTATTTACATATATCTGCTTATAAATAGCTGGTGTGTTTGTGTGTGTGTGTGTGTGTGTGTGTGTGTGTGTGAGTGTGTGTGTGTGTGTGTGTGTGTGTGTGTGTAGATATGTGCGCGTGAATGTGTGTATGTATATGTATTTTTGCAAGAACGCGTCTGGCGTGACTTTCTTTTGTAATTCTTTGATTATTTTCTTGAAAGGAAGCGGTTTCTAATTATAAAACGAATATCCGTCATTGCAATTAAAACAGCAAAATCATTAAAGATTTACACTGAATTTTAAACAAATCTTGTATATTTTACTGTTTCCTTTATAGTCTGATGTAATACAATGCGTTTAATATCGTGGCTTCCTTTGAAGCGCCCCTCTAAAAGAGGAAGTTTTCTTTGGTCTTAACCATTTATATCAAGCTTGTAGCGATTGTATTTAATGAAATTGCTGATGTTTTAATGTATTTATGTATTTCGTTTTTATATAGACCTCTATGTAAGGAATCTAATGCTTGCTGATATTCTTTTATATTAGGATGGAAAAGAAGTCCTTTACCATTTCAAGATAGGAGAAAAACAAATGATTCGTTGGTTTTAATTTATTTATTTCATCAAAATAATATTTACTTTCATATTAGGGCAGCGAGCCCGCAGAATTTGAAATCAGAACGCAAAGACGGACGAAATACCGCTAAGAATTTTGCCCGGCATCATACCGATTCTGCTATCAAGCCGCCTTAATAAGAAATAATAATTACATTAATCATTCTTTCTTATATTGGCTGAAATCTAAGGTGATGGGGCTGGCAGAATCGTTACCACGACGCATAAATACATCGCGGCATTCCATCCGTCTACACGTTCTGAATTCAAATTCCGCTGAGGTCAACATTGCCTTTCATCTTCGCGAACTCGATAAGATAAGTACCAGGTGAATACTGGGTGGATATAACCGACTATCCCCATTCCACCGAAATAGCTGGTCTCATGCCAAAATTTGAAACCAATATTGGCTGAAAGCCAGCAAGTTTCAAGAATAGATCAAGTCGATTACATGGACTTCGATATTTCATTCGGAATCTAGAGAGAGTGAAGAGATGCTGCTAACCATTTACGATTCTGCCACGATTCTGCAGTTACAATTCTGCGACCTGACCACCTTCATGATGCTATGATGATAATAATAAAATAATATTCTATAAGCACAAGAGCTAGAACTTTTGGAGGAAAGAGCTAAGGGCTGCTTGAAATTATTTTCGGTTTAAAATGTACAATTTGAAAATTAGCAGATAACGATAGAATCAAAGAAACGGAGCTTAAAACTTAAATACACTAATATTGAGGAAGACAGAAAAACAAGGGCTAGAACATTTGGAGGAAAGAAACATAATCGACCTCAGAGCTCAACTGGTAGATATTTCGCGAACTTCGAAAGCATGAAATCAAAGTAGATCTCAACGGAACTCTGATCGTAAATTCTGGAGAAATGATGCTAAGAATTTTTCCCGGCGTGGGCGTGGTAGCTATCATTTCATATTTTGGTATACGGCCAGCAGCTTTGGAGGAGGGTGCTAATTGGTTGTATTGACCCCAATGCTGAACTAGTACTTGTTTTATTGACACCGAAGGGATAAAAAACAACGCCCAGTTCGGCGGAATTTGAACTCAGAACACGAAATTAAACGAAATGCCGCTAAGCACTTTTCCCAGTGTGCAAACGATTCTGCCACTTCCACGCTTTGATTATGCTCTTTTATTCTTAAATTCTTTTACTTGTTCCAGCCATTTGAATGTGGCATTGCTGGAGCACCGCCTTGAAGGTTTAAAACCCTTCAAGTAAAAAAAAATCAACCACAGGACATTTTTTTTCATGCCTAGTACTTATTCTATCGCTAAGTTGTGGGGACGTAAACGTACTAACATAGGTTGTCAAGTGAAGGTGGTGGTGTGTGTGTGGGGAGGCCAACACAGTCACAAAGATGAATACACATAAATATATACATATATACAACGCGCTTATTAGTAGAAGACACCTACCAAGCTGAACCTGGTACCATGTGGTTGTGAAGGAAGCTTCTTACCACAGAGCCACGCCTGCGCATATCCACACAGCCACGCAATAATAATAATAATAATAATAATATTATTATTATTATTATTATTATTATCATCATTATTATTATTATTATTGTATATATTGTCATTAATAACTGGCTTAACCATAATAATATTTGTAACAACTACTTGGGAAGTAAAGAGAATGTTCTAATAAATCTGTTTTGTGTATGTAAATATTCTGTCCTTTCAGATATGATTGTATGTCACACATATATGTGTGTGTATGTGTATGTGTACGTGGGTATGTTTTGGTGCATGCATGCATGATAAATCTCTTATTAGCCTTACAATACAAGAAGCAATCAAAGCTGGGTTTAGCACACAATTATTGACACCTAGTTATCGGCTTTCTGAGGAGCTTGCGTACGATTAGACTGTTCAAGTTCATCCTATTGGTTTATGAGAAACAGTGCTGACCCTAAATTATGTTTTGTTAAATTGGCAATCTTTAAAACCAAGCAGCATATAATTGACCAATGAAGAGAATCAATCGACCATCAAAGAACTGACCCTTTACGCACAAACACACACATGCGCAAATACACAAACACATGCACAGTTACACACAAACATCATACCCACGTATACAAACATTCAAACACACGCAAACACACAATCACTCATTCTTAACATTTCTGCCGTAAATTCTCCCCATTCTCAACCGTCACACTTTCACTAATTTTATCTTTGGAATTCTTTCTGTCTTTCTTTATTCATTTATTTATTTCATTCTTTCTTTCTCTTACGGCATTTCCTTGATTTTCTCATTTCTTTCTCCCACCCTACACATTTAATATAATGCCACAATTTTGGCCCCACTATCATTGATTAGACCGTTTGGAGTTTTAAACGCTACAACTGCCCACCATTCTAGAAAAGTTTGCACCACCAATCACACCCAACATTTGAGCACGACACATATACGTAGACATATAAAAACACATATACACAGATGTACGCGCACATACCCACACACATACAAAGACACAAACAAATACACACGTACACAACTTATATATATATATATATATATATATATATATATATGTGTGTGTGTGTGTGTGCGTGGGGGGGAGAGAGTGTGTGTGTGTGTGTATAAATGAATACGGTCGTTATGTTACATGCAGTTGCCTCCACAAGACGCCTTTGTATCACA
>NC_068985.1:115616450-115621403 GCF_001194135.2 Octopus bimaculoides
TGGGTCATCCCATAAATAACGCGATTTTTCTATACTTCTTTTATTTTTCGAAATCAAGAAAAGCAAAATTCTTTCTTGATCTAAAATATACTCTCCTTCATTTTTTACAATGCCCTCCCATCTATCAGGTAGACTTGCAAAGCCTCTCTTCCAAAATTCACTCGTCCGTGACGAAAAATACTCTTCCACTACCGTTCTGACCTCGTCTACAGAATACGTACTTTCTCCGTCCAAATGATTTTGAGGACTGCGGAATAAAGGATAATCAGATGAGGCAATGTCCAGCGAATATAGTGGGACATCGTTTCCCATTCACACTGCTCCAGCCTTTGGAATGTCATCGTCACTGTATGTGGCCGAGCATTATCCTGATGGAAGAAAACATTTCGTCTTGAAACCAAAGATGATCGTTTTCCTTCTAGCACTGACTTGAGTGACTGGTTGAATAACCAAATACAAGCTTCTCTGCTAGTTCCTGAACAGTTACGATGGGATTTTTTCCAACAGGGTTTGCAGGACGCCTTCGTCGAGCTCTACAGAACCTCCAGGACAAGCCTCATCTTCTAGGCTGTAGTTTTCGGCTAGGAATTTCTAGAAGTACCGTTGACACTGGCATACACTTATTGTCCGATCCCCATATATTGTATTAATAGTCTTCATACTTTTCGTTGCGTTGTTGCCATTATTGAACTCATAAAGCAAAATATGCCGAATATGCTCCTTGTTTACTTCCATTATAGCTTTGAAAAAATAACTGTAAAAATCAACCGCGCTCTTCAAGACTTGCACAAAGAATAATTATAAGGTAAAGTTACAACCTGCTTTTATAGTCGATTATCCCGTTCGCCTCTGACTTTTAGTTCATGCAATTGAAAAGACTGCGTTATTTATGGGATGCCCCAGTGCATATGTTTTTGCGTGTGTGTGCGTTTCAGTGTCTCTGTTTGTCCTCCCTCCATGCAACTTGACAACTGGTGTTGGTTTATTTACGTCTCTGTAACTTAAAGGCTCTGCAAAGAGCTACCAGACTTACAAAATAAGAACGGGGGTAGATTTGATCGACTGAAACCTTTCAGTCGGTGCTACAACATGGCCACTGTCGAATGACTAAAACAAGTCAGTTGATACAGTTTGGAGAGACAGATATAATCATTTAAGATCTCACTCCCAATGCATTAACTTGTATGTATTTTATCGACCCAGGAAGGTTGAAATACAAAGAGGGCCTAGGTGAAATTTAGACTCAGAACGTATTGGTCCGTAACTAAACACCATTATATATCATGTCCAGTGCTCTACTAATTTTTCTTCAGTCCAATATTGATTACAGCAATAATAATATCGATTTGTCACCACCTCCAGTCCATAACTGGTTCTTATAGTATCAAAAATGAAAGGATGAATGTCAAAGTTAACTTGAACGGAATTTGAGCGTTGATCATAACGCGCCAGAAGATATGTCGCCAATCTTTTGTTAGCCAGTCAGCTAGCTCGTCACCTTTTGTATAACGATAAGCCAATGAGGAAGTGACTACAAAATCGAATGATCTGCTAATAATAGTAAATAATATCTAGTGATACAATAAAGTCACGTTATTCAATGTTGTCCTAAGTTTCCTTACACATAGCATAACATTTTACCGTTCCCCACCATACTAAGAAGCCACAATAACTAGGAGCCAGTGAAGAAGCCTCTATATGGTTGAACGTTTTGCTAGTAAAAGTAAATCATATATCCCAACAAAAAAAAAATCATATGTTACTTTATGTAGATTGTTTCTTTATACAGCATTACGAAACCTTGTTGCCCACAATAACTACGTGTCAGTGTGGAAACCACTATGTGGTTGAATGATCTGTTAGTAATAGCAACTAATAGACAGCACTTTGCATTATCGTGTTCTTAGTTTCCTTTCACATAGCATAAGGAACACACGTTGCCTGCTACTAACCATAGCTATGAGCCAATGAGGAGAACACTATGTGATCGAACGATTTGCTTGTAATAGTAAATTACATCTACTGTCACAGAAACGAACATGTTATTTCATGGCATTCACGAGGTACTTAGCTGGGAGAATCGTTACCATGACGGACAAATACTTAGCGGTATTTCTCCCAGCATTTCGTTCTGAGTTCAAAAACCGATGAGATCGATTATTTTTTTGTCTTTCAATATTTTGGGATCGATAAAATAACTATCAGTTAAGTAGTGAGGTTTGATGTAACTGTCAGTCCTTCTCCCACACTACCAGGGTCAGTGCTTTATGGAAGAAAGCGTTATTTAAAATTCTGGTATGGGTTCGCTGCACAAAACATAGGTAAAAGGCGGGATGGTCACGGCTAGAAAGCTCTCGTTTATATGTCCTCTCGATCAAGGCTTGGGCGGGGGGGGGGTGATAAACAACAACAACAACAACAACGGCGACATCAACCAACACCGCCTATCTCCGTTACTAAACGTTCATCGTCTCAGGATATTTTCTTCTCTCTTTCCCCAGGAGCAAATTAATAACAGTAATTGAAAAGTGAGAATATTCTTTTATACATGTTAGATAAATGTCTGCTTGGTTTGTTCAATAATGATAATTTTCAGCGGGGAGATAACTAGAAATAAAGATAAGAGAAAAGAAGAACAAGGAAATACTATCTCAGCGTCGTTTTATTGAAATTGATAGGCATCGGTCAATTGTCGTTGAATCTCATCAATTTGATAATACGCAAATGTTGAGAGGAAAGTGTTAGGTATGGTTGGCGGTGATGACGGTGGTGGTGGCGGTGGTGGTGTGTTGGGTGATGTATGAATGCGTATATGTAAACGGGACCCGTGTGTGCGTGTATGTATGTCAGTGTATGTTTGATATGGAGCGTTTTGGAGTGTGGGAGCGGGCGTTAGCGGGGCGTGGGTTGGGAATGTGGAATAAACGGGTATTAAGATATTAAGTCTGTTATATTGAATTACACCGCATGGACGAAAATAGGTGGCAATCATTATAATGATGCGACTACAATTCCTCCACCTTCTGCTGCTCCGCCACCACCACATTCTCCTCCGCTTCTTACTACTACTACTGATGATGATGATGATAATAATAATAATAATAATAATAATAATAATAATAATAATAATAATAATAATAATAATCACACCACCAATAATATCATCATCATCATCGTCATCAACAACAAAAATGATGATGATGATGACGGTAACGATAATTATGATGATGATGATGATGATGATGATGATGGTGATGATGATGATGATGATGATGATGACGACGAGGACGACGATGAAACAATAAACTACGGCAGAAACAACAAGCGATAAACGAGAATGGTAAATGCACGCGAAATTTCGCTGCACCGTAATTGGATGCAATTGTTACGGACACGGTGCGTTGGTCAAGAAACGAGGCTTTCCATCAGGAGAAGAAGAAGAAAAAAAGAAACACCCAGACGCCCACCATGTTCTTGCACACATTCATATTGGTATTGGTATGGCGTAGTGAGTGCTGAGTGGTACGTGGAGTGGAATGGTGCGGTGGTGGTATTGGGGCTATTGTTCATGTCGTCAGTAATAGAGACGGTGGTTTAAGTTAAGAACTTTTGTGTATTGGGGACTAAGAACAAAAGTTCTTTAAAATGACATACAAAGCCGTGAGCCATTTGAGAAGATTATAGTACAGTAGATAATATAAAAAGTTTTATAGAGAATCTACAGACATATAATAATCAGTTAGTGTTTTAGGCATGTGTTAGAAGTAACTCATTCCGTTAGATTCATTAGCACTCGTCTGCAGTTCTATTGAAGATAATACAGGACTGTGTGCTATACGGAGGGGTGGGGGGAAACGAAGGAAAAATCCTGGTTCGAATGATGTCTTCACCGCTACATTTTATATTCTATCTTTCACTTGTTTCAGTCGTATGACTGCGGCCTTGCTGGGGTTTCATTTGAAGGCTTTTAGTCAGACAAATTGACACCAGGACTTAAATCTAGCAGTTTAATTTGTTGAACTGCTAGGTTACGAGTAAGTGTAAGCACAATAAAAGTGGTTGTCAAGCGGTGATGGGGAACAAACAGGAAGACACAGACATGTACACACATGTATACACACACACACACACATATATATGTATATATATATATATATATATATATAACGGGCTTGTTTCATCTACCAGATCCACTAACAAGGCAATGATCGTCCTGATGCTATAACACAAAACACTTGGCTAAGATGACACAAAGTTGGACTGAACCCAGAACTATGTGTTTGGAAAGCAAGCTTTTTACCACACAGCTACGACGCTGTCTATAATTTACAAAAGTATCCAGTTTTTATGTATTATCATTGTTCTTGATGTTATGTTTGAGTATCGCTAGTTAAACGATAAAAGAGAAAATTTATGATGAAAACCATTCCACCCGTAGCCATTCCGAGCCATCCCGGCATTTGCCAAATAATTTTTTTTTTAAATGTAATATGTACTTTTGTAAGAGAGTGGGGATGTGAAATGTGAGCTATATTGCAGTTTCTGACAAAGTAGAGGAACCGTTATTGATCCAATATGTATACATACATGCATGCATACATGCGTACACACACCCATACACAAACAACACACACATACGCACACACAGGAACTCACACACACACGCACACACACACACACACTCACACACACACACACACACACACACACACGCATGTAGACAAGATGTTCATAATTTATCTTTACAACTTCTACAATTTATTGTATCTAGTTTTTGCATATAATCAATGCAAGGCATGTGGAATTATTTTGAGAATTTAAGTAAAACTGTATTTGTTTGCCTGTTTTCCAATAAACTTTGCTGTGTTATCCATATTTTTCTTGTTTCCTAAATTCTTAAAATTGTAAACCTACTTAATGCACTACCTGTATATCTGCGTATGTATATATATA
>NC_068985.1:115626214-115629912 GCF_001194135.2 Octopus bimaculoides
ATATATATATATATATATATATATATACATATATATATATATATACACGGGCATACATGAACGTACAAAGGTACAAAGAAAATAAGCACAATTAATGAAATGGATATATCTGCAGACATAATGGTACGCGAATTCACAGACACACATATGCGCGCGGGCGCGTGTTTCCATTTGTTTAAATCAAGATGACAAGCCAGAGAACAAAGCGTTATAGAGCTGTGGGAACGGGATCCTGGGAAAGATTATTTTACAAAACAGCTGTCAATGAAAACGGCCCCCATGAATTTTAACAGCCACCATTTCTGTCACATGTAACCCCTGTTGGGCCCTCACCACCACCACACACAGAGCTTTCTCATCCTCATCATTATCATCACTATTATCAACATTATCATTAAATTTGTCATCGCTGACGTCGTCAAGTTCGTCATTATTACCACCGTTCACATCTATATTATTCTTAAAGTTATCATTACCATGACGACAAGCACCACCGATATTAAACCAACACCACCACTATCACCACCACTATCACCACCAATAGCACCACCACCACCACCACCACCACCACCACCAAAACCACCAGCACCAGCACCACCACCACCACCACTACATCACCACCACTATCACCACCTTCATTATCACCAACCCAATACCAACACTAATCCACCACCACAAGCACCACCACCAACATCACCACCACCAATACCACCACTGCCACTACCACCACCACCAATACCAAATCTAAGCCACCACCGCACCACCGCCGCCACCAACACTACACCACCATTACCACCATCACCAACACCAACACTAAATCACCACCACAACCACCAGTCTGCAGATGTTTGCTGTTTACTGACAACATCACACATTTTCTGATTCATAGCATGAAAGAGTGGATAACCAAATTGTCCTCACGTAATGCATTCCTTGGAGAAGTTAATGTTAAGAGGAGAATCTTCCAAGGTGACTCGTTTTCTCCGTTACATTTTGTAATTGCTCTAATACCCATAACAATCACACCGAGGAAAGTTAAGATGGGTTTCCAATGTGGGAAGAAAGGCCCATCATTGAACCATCTTCTTTTTATGGATGACCCGAAATTGTTTGGAAAATCTAAAAAAATAGTTACTTCATATTGATATTTACAGCATAAGAGCCAATTAAGATGCACACACACTTTATCGTGGCTAAACTGGTAACATGACCATCCCCAAATACAACAATATAATAATATTATTTTTCATTGCTGTAACAGCAACCGTTCCTCAGAGTATCACCCCGATAAATCTCTTGCTACGAAACAACGTAATATATAAATACTCCGTTCAAGCTGTTGAATGTTAATCAGCGTATTCAAATGTCTGTTCTTTTGCTGTTTAGGTTCGTTCCCTGGTCGAGCTAGTTAAGATATTTCCTTATTCAGATCTTCCTCAAATTCAGACATTTCAAGTACCCGCCCTTTGATGCCTTACATGCAATCACATAAGTATATTAACACAAAAAAAGGAAGAAAAAAAAAGAATAACAATAAATATACTCTGGCAAAATTTAGAAATATTCCTCATTTTATCAATCAGAATCTTCTGAATCCTAATCCATTCTTGGATATTATTGTCTCGAGTCCTAGAAATCACAGGACCGATTAACCGATGTCCATAGTATATAACTAGCGGAGATCACAACATTTCCCTCAAACGGGTTGTCTGTCCATCGCAGAGTTATCTAGTTACAACTGTGTGAACTTAAGTGTTTTGCATATGAACACAACACGATGCTCGATCCGGGAAGTGAAACGACGTCTTGCGATCGTGAGTTCAAACAGCCAAACTACTAAACGTCTCTACAGATTACGGTCGCTCGACCGGTGAGGTATGTCGACTAAATCGAATGCAAATAACGTTTTACCAAACAGTGTAATCATCGATCGTCTAAGAATAATAGATCATCGATATGTCTAAGAATAATAGATTATACACTCACGAAATAAACAGATTTTATCATAGGACTGACACACTGTTCCAGCTCGTCCTTAATTAAAAGAAAGAAAAACACGCTGATTAAACATAATAAAAGCAACAGCTAAATCTGCAAACGACATAGTAAGCGTCAGCAGTCTTATGACTGCCATAAATGAGATCTAGTTTTTCACGGCAACTGTTTTCTACTTGTAGCATTAGTAATATCCCGAAAGCCATTATTATAGTTTTTCAACGATTGTTAGACACATGCTGAAGAAGTATTTTATAATAAAAGCCATGAGTGTTTTCCCTTGACAATTGTTTCTACCACGGACTGCAATCAATATTGACTGATTCCGTTAATTAAAGCCTGTCTCTCCAGTAATGAGACACTAATCGCTCGCAGATTGCCTTCAACTTAACAGATCAAATTGCAATTAATCATAGGCAACTTCAATAACACGTTGCTTCTAATTCTTTAAGCAATTATTTTCAGGATTCGTCGTTATCTTTTTTTTTTGTTTCGTTTTGATTTTTTCTGCTGATAAATTAAATTACACAACTAATTCAACAGGGAAACATTTGCTTCCAGTCGCTGTATTATTTTAGCGTCAATTATTTGCAGTTTTGTAGTTTTCTGATTGCTCGCAATTCTGGTAATGTGGACCGAATAATAATACAAATAAAATATCTGTTACGTCGAAAGATAATACTTTAAAGAGCAATATTTTGTTGTCTAGTTAGACATTCACCTAGAAATCTTGACTCCAAATTATATCTAAAACTACAAATAAAGAAGAGTTTTATTTTCCCAAATGGAAAGTAAATTTATTCACAGCACTAGGAAATATGTTGAAAGACACAATACCAAAGGCTAATTATTTCTAGTAAATGCAAATTTATTTTGGCAATGAAATATATTCTTGGAGCAAAAACACATAAATACAGTTATACAGGCACACACATATTCACTCACGTTCTTCCTCCTTCTGTCTCCATCTGACTCTCTCCCTATCCCCCTTTCTTTCTCAGACACACACATGCGTAAGCAACACGTTTAAACGTTCGCACACACATGCATGCATGCATTTTTCAATTGAAAGCAAGGATGACTAAATAGCTATGTTTTCTCTAATTGTTTTAGGTGCCACAGTGGTCTCGTACAAACATAAAGACACATAGAAATATGCATACATACAAACACAAACATATACACATATACTCACATACACGGATGGCAAAACACAAGGCACACTCCATATGAGTAATAAGAGTGGGTTTAATTGTAATAGAGTATAATAAATTATAATTCTGTTTGGTCGGCCAAGCAAACTACCACACTGGTGTATGCAAATCTATGCATATATCACACATAATACACATATATAAATACATACATACATGCAGTTATAGACATATAGTTATGTGAATTTATGCATATGTGTATTTATGTGTGTATGGCGGTGTGTGTGTGTAGATATTTGTGTTTGAACAATGGAATGGAAGCAGTTCTATAGTAAATAGCTTACCAATATAAGATTAACGTGTGTGTGTAGGTAGGTGGTAAACAAGAAGAATCTTTAGCATGCCGATGTACTCGACTTAGCTCACCTCTAAGCTTGCAACCCTTCTGCCATGTGTGACCCTTCTGCGGATTTTAAAACAAAATTGGATGAGCTAGCCTGTAATATACAAAGATAGACATATTGTATAATACGTACAGGCATAAATATA
>NC_068985.1:115630179-115631317 GCF_001194135.2 Octopus bimaculoides
TATATATACACATACATACAGGCATATATATATATTCATTTATATATGCATGCATACATACATGTATACATCAATAGACAAATATAAACAAACACACACACACACACACACACACACACACACACACATATATATATATATATATATGTATGTATGTATGTGTATGTATGTATGTATGTATGTATGTAGGTATGTATATATGTATGATGTGCGCATGTGGATCTGAGTGAATAAGTGCGTGTGCATAAAACTAATTTCTACTGAACGGTGTTTCGTGACACACCAACGAATGTTGGATGCCGAAGGGAAATAAAGTTGAAAGAATACAGGTTAACAAAACCCGATTGTGTAAACAACACAAGTTACCCTAAAAAACTTGAATTTTCTACAAATTTATACACATTTGGCTCTTCATTACCGAAATAGGAAGAAACTTCACTATTAAAGTATTTAGACTAATTGCTAATGAGAAAATATTTAAGTACTGTTTATACACACACACTCGTCTGAGCAGCAAACTTTCCAACCACCATTTTTCCGAATGTCCTGTAAAAGGCGACTTCATCCCCGTAAATACAGTAATGCAAAGTATATCTGCAACTTTGTTCTTTTATTTTGTAGTTTACTGTGCACCTTCTCGCATTGTTTCGGCTGTACGCACTTACATTCTTTAAATATATGTGTGTATGTGTGCATGTGTGTGTGTTTGTTTGTGTGTGTGTGTGTGTTTGTGTGAATGTATATATATATATATATATATATATATATATATATATATATATATATATATATATATATATACACACACACACATAAAGGGTGCGGTGAATATATTGTCGTCTAAATCAGTGCTTTTCAACCAGTGTTTTGTGCAGATTCACAACCAAACACTCTGAAATGTTCGTATTGGAGTGTCTGGCGCCAATGCCAACCAGTGCAACATGTCGTTTCCAGATTTCCTGCAGAGTTAATCGCGGTATGGCGCGGTTTTTCTCAAAGACAGTGCCCAACTGATCCTACTACAATGTATAGTCGACAAAATCAAAATCAAACACTGCACGTGCTTGAAATAAAAAAAAAGATATGTACTACTGTGACGATTTAACCGCCGTACCTTGTATATATATGTATACATATA
>NC_068985.1:115632926-115634427 GCF_001194135.2 Octopus bimaculoides
ATATATATATATATATATAAGTTATATTCTTAGTGAAGTCATGGTTTTCGAAACAGTAAGATTCTGATATTTAAAATGAAACATTAAATGTTTAATGGTTGACAAAGTATTTAGATAAACACATCGTAGATGGAATTGATGGGAAAATAAGACAATGAGGCGTATATTATTAGGGTAAAAGACAACGGCGTATACAGATATAGAGACAGAGACAACGAAAAAGGAAAATGAAAGGATCATGAAGTATATGAAATTAAAGTAGTTGACAGACATGGAAGAAAAGTAATATTTGGAGGAAGAAAGACACAGAAAAAATAACTTGAAATATTATAAGTGAGCACGATTGTTGTATAATTTTGGATAAAACAAGCTTCATAGTGACAGGTAGAATGACTGAGAGATAACAATAATGACGTCGTGCATTGATACTATTTTTGTCCTTGCGTAGCTACTGTTATTTCTTATTTGCTAATCCCTAGAACGTATGAAAAATGACTAATACTTCCTTCAGACATGGCGTTTGCTACATTTGCTACAAACGCCAAAGAACCCCTCTCAACATATGGCTATAATGGTCCCCTACTACTCCTATTCACGATCAGGTATGCACGTATTGTCAGCTACTAAAGGATATGCTCAAGTGGTTAAGGTCATGCAACTGACAAAGAAATCTGTGGTATTGAGCAGAATGTTTGCTACAATATTTCTGCTTCAGTAACTCAGCGCTGAATCTGTTTGAAATATAATGGAAACTAGGTCAGTTTCAAAACATTAAGGTCCAGTTCACAAAGCTATAGTTTGGAGGGAATAGTAATTATTTCCTTTGATAGAAACAAATAAGAAATAGCACTTAGTAGACTAAGACAAAAAAGAAATTAAAATTTTCTTACATAGAGTAATTAACTAAATTTACAACACAAGAAAAACAGTTGATTGATTGCTTAAATATAAAAAAAAATGTAATAAGAAAATATTGTAGAAAAGAAACATAATTCACTGGAGTAAAATACTGTAGCAATGTGTTAAGGATATGTTCTCCAAATTCAAGAAAAGCATATTTAAATACCCGTTATAGCCTTTGGTTTAAGTTAATACCTAACTGGACTCACACATATCTTTCTTTCTCGTAAGGATAAATATGAATCTCCTACATCCTATTCTGCTTTTTCCTTTCTAAAAAAAAATTATATATACTTTTTGCACTGAAGAGTACAGTGATATATAAATAATTTAATTTAATCTAATTAATTTAATTAATTCTATTCAACCATGAATATACATGATTTTATATCGCTGTACGAAACGATCGTCTACATGAATTAAAATTCTCTTACACATTTTAACACCTCATCTTTTCCATTTTTAGCAGAATTGTAGAGTTTTATGGGATTTCTGTCCATAAATTCACAACACATCATATGCAAGTATTATTTTCATATTCGTAATCTTACGCTAGTAATCTAATTCAACTTTTTTTTACACACACACACACACACACACA
>NC_068985.1:115634778-115635703 GCF_001194135.2 Octopus bimaculoides
GGGAGAATTTACGAAAAAAACAACAGCCGAAGACAGGTGGTGTAAATAACAAATGGATGTATTAGTATAACTCTCGGGAATAGAGAAAGTCTTTGACGTTTCGAGCCTACGCTCTTCAACTGAAAGGAACACAGAAAGAAACAAGGAGAGAAAAACATATAAGTGTAGTGGTCAGCGATCTATCATGGCGAATGCCGGACAGAAGTTTCACACAGGAGAGCTAAGAAAAAGGGGAGATAACAAAGGGGAAAGAAGTGGTGAAACCAAAGACGAGAAGCTGTGTGTGTGTGAGAGAATGCTGGTGATCTTAACGTGCGTAAGTGTCTTTGTGTCTGTGTAGGGTACCACGGCGAGACAACCGGTGTTGGTCGGTTTGCCTTCTCGTAACTTGGCGGTTCGGCCAAGACCGACAGAATAAGTAAAACATTTTTAAAATAAGTGCTGGGGTCGATTCATTCGACTAAACAGTGAAGGCGATGCTCCAGCAAGGCTGTTGCTTGATGACGGAAACAAACAAAAGATACATACATACATACATACATACATATCAATGTATTCATGCTGATTCACAACCTCATACCGCACGCACACTTTAAAATGGCGATGTGTTGAATAACTTACGAAAAGGAAAAATAATTCTTAGCGAAAATGGAAGCCGTTTCTTGTATTTTTTTAAATTCTGTTAGAGAGAACAACATAAAACCCTAACATCTCTCACAAAGAAGAATTGGGTAGTTAATTTCACGAAATTAATTTCGCAGGAAATTGAATGTTCACGTTTAGTGAAAGAATATGATCTTTGCTAGCAGGCAAGGCGGTACACACATGCGCGCGCACAAACAAACAGTCATTCAAATACTCTCATATAAACATATATGTATGCATGTATTTTGTGTATGTATTTGTGGGTATAAATGTATATATG
>NC_068985.1:115635885-115637523 GCF_001194135.2 Octopus bimaculoides
TATATATATATATATATATATATATATATATTCATGCATACATACATACATACATACATACATACATTCAAGGTACCCCTGGAAGAAATGCAAATGCAGTGACATTCAGTAATGCAAGTAAAATAAACAGCATCAAGAAAAAAGAATAAGTGGGTACAAAATTGCTCAATTAACTCTGTTTCGTAACTGCAGCTGTAAAAGAAAAAGTAAAATCTAATTACTTAAAATGGAACAAAATTTAAATTTATTCTAGAAATTTCTTCACGAAATTTCTAAAGTAGTAGAGGATATCTTAAATGCAACTTTAAAACAACGGATCCATAAAGAAAGTAGAACTCATACTGATAAGTCTAGATGCTTCCATATATATGAATATATACGAAGATAGCAGGAAAAATTCATAGGCTGACTATGAGGAAGTGACGCTAATGCTGTGGAATATCGCATGCGTTAACTTCAAACCTTCTTATTAATAACATCATTGTTTCTTTCCAATTTAACTGACTTGTGACTGTTTAAAGAAGACTTCATATGTAATTTGCAGCGATTTTTCTTCAAAACGGACCAAATTTGGCATCCTGGTATTATCAAGTGCCTACAGAAAATGGCTTTTGCTCTCATGGACTTCCATGATGTCATGATGCTCCTGCTTTATCAAGAGTGCAAAAGTGGGCAGCTGATTTTAGGAGTGGAAGGGAGAGCTTTGAAGATGGTCCAAGTTCTCGATATCCTACATGTGCCACAACCGTGGAAACCCTTGATCATGCCCCCCCCCCACGGCGATGGATGATAGCCTATTGGCTACAAACCAAATATTCTTGTGCTAGAAGCATATCCCGTGGCAGATTTGAGAATATTCTTAACCATGAAATTGGCATGAAGATGGTTTCTGCACGGTGATTTCCACGTCTTCTGACACATGATCAAAAGCACACCAGGCCGATCACATCACGACAAAATCTAAGAATGTTTAGTGCAGATCCCACTGGTTTACTTGAACGTTTCCTAACCCAGAATTACTGTTGGGTTCCGCTCTGTGAATCGAAAACAAAGTCACTATCCAAGGAGCGGAAACATCTCACCTGCTCTAATGAAGGCCAAATTCGTTTCATTTTGCAGAGAAGGTGACGGCTTCAGTTTTTTGGATGCAAAAGGCGTTGTGTTGATGGGTTATTTTCAAAAGAACCAGACCATCAATGGAGAGTACTATGCCAAAGTGCTGAGGCTATGAAGACCAACGCCCAGAAAAACTAACGAAAGGGGTCTTGTTTCATCAGAATAATACTCCAGCATACAGGTCCCTGGTTTCGATGGCTGCTGTGCGTGAATGTAGTTTTGAAATGGTTGATGAACATCTCCATTCTCCGGATTTGGACCCATGACTAAGTCATGCCTCCCAACATAACAAAATATTTTGCTGGAAAGCAGTATCATGGTGATGATAACGTAATATGTACTGGTAAAGAACTTTGTGACCAACAGGATGAGGTCTTCTTCATTAATGGGATTCATTCGCTGCAACACCACCGGAAGAGTTGTGTGAACTGCAAGGGAGTCTATACTGAAAAGTAAACCTAATTTTTTTCATATTTCTTGAAAATATCTTGGTAAGCCTCTGAAACTTGTCACCCGACACTT
>NC_068985.1:115637810-115639951 GCF_001194135.2 Octopus bimaculoides
GATACGCACACACATACAGAGAAAGAGAGAGAGAACTAGAGTGACAGGGAGAAATGGAGAGAAAGACAGGCAGAGACAGATACAGAGAGAAAGTTATGAGTCATATATATATATATATATATATATACATATACGTATGTATATATATACATATAAGTATATGTGTGTAGGTGTCCATATCTACATATATACACACATACATATATATGTATGTATGTATGCATGCATGTATGTATGTATGCATGTATGTACGTATGTATGTATGTATGAATATATGTCTGTATGTAGATATGCTTTTTAGAATAGGCGCAGGCACATGGCCTGAAATTTGAGGGCAGGTGGGTGGGGGGGTGCTAATCGTTTACTTTGATTCTAGTACTTGACTGGTACTTATGTTATTGACCTCGAGACGATGAAAATCGATGATGACCTCGGAGAATTTCTATTTGTGCGTGTGTGTATGTGAATGCGTGTGCGCGCGCGCGGATTTGTAGATTGCGTCTCTCACGATAAATCACTAATCAACAGGTATCAAGAATACATAGCTCCACTAGACGAAATAGATATATGATTAAATGCATTCCCTGCGTCACCACCATTTCTTCATTATGAGCATTACTTGATGTGTATTTTCCATTTTCAGAAGTTAGAGTTTGTGTGCATATTTTTTTTCCTTTGCCCTTGCTCCAGGTCAGTCTTGATTCATGAAACCTATGATTAAAGATACTCAATTTATCCCTGTTAGATCAGCCACTGTTGTAAAGCACTCTGTTGCTACTGTTGTATTTGTCTTTTGACGACGGTTGTCACCCTGACATATATTGTTAAATTCCGAAGTCGTCGACAGAATATTTCTATCTGGCACTGTACGACCCCCATTCGTACAGTGTTATTATCCTCAAAGAGTTGGATCGTTATAACGTTCACGCAGTATCACAGAATAATTACTGTATCAACACAGACACGACTATCAGCACAGTCTACACGTACTCTCGACCTGTTACCTTCTTTAACCTTCTCTCTGCCAACTGGCTACTGGTCTATATATAATGGCTGGCTTCTACCATTTTTACCGCAGAGGCGTGTACAGTTTCACTATACAACATGTCCCCTTTTATTTACAGAGACTGTAGCGAGGATCATATTTATGTGTCCTTTTTATTATCTTCGGTTTCATATTAGCTATTTTTAAATGCTACTTCTTGTATCCATAAAATTTATGCGTTTCTGCATTTAATCGATTCCGTATATACATGCAAGTTTATTCCGAAAATATTTATTGCATTGTAACAAGGTATTAAAGTATCATGATGTGTTAATAATGAAGCTCTTTTAAGATGACAAAGTGGCAAAATCGTTAGCACGCTGGGCAAAAGGATTAACAACATTTCGTCGGTCTTTAGCTTCTTACTTGAAATCGCTCCGAGGTCGACTTTGCGTTTCGTCCATTGGGAGCTGATAAACAAAAGTATTATTTGAGTACTGGGGTCGCTGGAATCGATTTACCCCTGGACCGTTGATGGCTTTGATTTTAAGACCGATACACTCATTAGACGGGTCGGCACAACTTATTAATTTTTTGATACCTGTTGATTAGGGACTTATCGTGACAGACGCAATCTACAAAACCGCGCACGCGCGCACAGACACAGACGCACACACACACACACACACACACACAAACACACACAAACACACACACACACACGCACACACATACCACACGCAAATAGAAATCTATGGAGGATTTAGCGAAACGTTAATGTGTATGCAAATATATGTATGTATGTATACTTAGTTGAAATTTACAGAAAAACAAAAGATGCAGACAGGTGTATATATGTGTATATATATATATATATATATATATATATGTATGTATACATGCAAGGATATATGTGTGTGTGCATATATATATATATATATATATATATAAAGTCTGTCATACCGGCCATGACGAATGGAAATAGCCCTGAAACTCGAGTCGCCTTTATATATTTATATTTATATATTTATATATTTGATCCTTTATATTGAACACTCAATATTTCATCTACATTCAATACTTTCTTTCATGGTGCCATCCATTTTTATTTTATTTTATTTTATATTATATATTGTATATTATATTATATATTGTA
>NC_068985.1:115640134-115641124 GCF_001194135.2 Octopus bimaculoides
TATATATATATATATGGATATTTATATTATGTTTTGCATTTGGTTTGCAGGATTCTTTATGTAAGCTCGTGTGTTGAACTATATTTTGTAGTGTCTGAGGAGAGTCAGTCTCTATTAGTCCCTTATTATTTAACACACCCACTGGTAATGTTTCTACTCATTTACTTATTCATTTTTCCTAAAATTTTCGTTGCGTCTTGCAACGTATTCAGTGGTCGTTGACTCTGTCCGTTATCCGAGCTGCGTTCTTTTTGTTTGTTTGTGCGCATGTGTGTGAATCAGTGTGTGTGCGCATACACATGTATGTATGCATGTATGTATGTATGTATGCATGCATGTAAGTGTGAATTCATATATGTATGTGTTTGTGTGAGCGTACGTAGACATGTATGTGTGTTTTTATGTCTGTGTGTTCGTTTGCTTGTGTGTGTGTATATATGAATATATATATAAATGGATACACACAGACATACACACACACTCACACACACGTATATATATTAAGGTAAGCATGCAACCCTGCCGGATCTCATGAAGATAATGACAAAAATGAAAATAAAATAATTATGATAATTAATCAATGTTTGTGACATAAATGATAGCCCTCTTGAGAATACGCCGTCATTAAAATCATATTTGGACTTCAAATCTTGTGAGGACCACTGTGTTCTTTCTTCCTCCTACCCTGGGTTAAACAATACATTTAGTACCAGTGAAGGTCAGTGGTATAATTCTAGAACAACACACCTGTCTATGAGTGATGGCATTGTGCCTGTTTTAGAAATCATTATTATTAGATTTTATCTCGTACAAAATTCAATATAACGTGTCTCTTCGTTTAGAAAGAATAAAAGCGTTTTGCTTAATTAAATTCTTGCAACGTTCGAGGGTTTTCGCTTTCAACTATAATATTGGAGTATTCCAAGTGTTAGTTACCTGACTCAGAAATCGGCATTGCTGAGAATAAATGTGTTCGGATTAGAAAATATA
>NC_068985.1:115641518-115642275 GCF_001194135.2 Octopus bimaculoides
TATATATATATATACACATATATATATATATATGGGTGTGTGCACGTGTGTGTAGCTTCTTTGCATGGTTGATTTACATATGTGTGCGTGTGTGTGTGTTTGTGTGTGTGTGACATGCATACTTATATAGTTAGTATTGTGTGCACCACGTTTTCCACTATATTTATATGTGTGTGTACATATATATACAAATATATACATATATCTTTATATGTATGTGTACATATATACGCGTATATACATATATACTGCAATATATACACTTGTTGTGTGCATGTGTGTGTGACATAGGGAAATCTATTTAGCGTAGCCAAACAGAAGCATGATGGTACATATCAAAATATATATAAATAAACATTAATGTATTCGTTTTTGACATACTTGTATGTTTCTAGTAACCACGGGAGAGGCAAGTTCACTAAGGCGTGTTAACTTCATGAAAGGCATATCTCTAACTGAATATGAGCTAACATAATTTGAAATTATGCAAGAATATATAATATGAACCGGAACGTTTTTTTTTTCTCGTTTTGGTGACAACTTTATGGAGTTGTAAAATATCTTTATAGAGTACTCAGATTTTAAAATTAATCCATAAAATTCCATAAAAAATTTTAAGAGCGTACGAAAGGGTTAATATATATTAATATTAGAATAAGATTTCTCATAAAATGAACAAACTTTTTATTGAATATATATATAGTGTGTGTGTGTGTGTGTGTGTGTGTGTGTGTGTGTGTGTGTGTGTGTGTGTGTG
>NC_068985.1:115642955-115647347 GCF_001194135.2 Octopus bimaculoides
ATAAATTGGGAGTATTTCAGGGTGGATATTAAATTTCGGAAGAAAATAAACAATTCTACAAAATGGCCAAACTTCAGAGAATAAGGTATATTGGGGACAATAATCTTATGGTGGTTTACCAACATATTCCAGATAAGGATTGGTGTATAGGTGTGGACCTCGTCCCTTTAAGGTATCCACATTTTTCGTCTACATTTCCATATCATTGCAGTTAAACGACACTGACAAACTTGGGAAATCATGGTGACATTGACCCAACACTGCTGCGACTGTCTTTTGTTTACGCAAAGAAAGAGGCTATATCGACTTATAAGTCATAATGATTCTCTCACACGGACACCACTCGACAACTTAGGAGCTATACCCCGTACACGACTAGGATGTAAGGCAATGAGTGTAGGGTTGGTTGTAGAAAGGTCAGCTATTATAGAAGTGATAATAAAAATACACTTGAGGAATTTTTACCCTGACAAACTAGTGAGACAAAGATAAAGAGACAGAGAAAGACCGGGAGAGACAGAGAGGAAAAGAATAGGAGATATGGGGAAGACAAAAAGACAAACAGGTATCAGAGTGGAAGAGAAAGAAAGAAAGAAAGAAAGAAAGAAAGAAAGAAAGAAAGAAATAGAGAGAGAGAGTGAGAGAAATTGAGAGAGAGAAAAGAGAAATTGTGAGAGAGAGGCTGACAGTGACAGAACCAGTAATAATAACAAACACCAGATTCTGCTAACCCAACATTATGAAACGTCACCTGTGACGGATTCCAGAATGATTGAAAAATGCTAGAAAGTTTCCCAGAATCGACAGTCACCAAATATAGGTTACTTCCCCTAGCATTAACCATTAGTGCTACTCTCGTTACGGTATTTATTCCAGCTCGTCACGTTCCAAGTTTAAATATTGCTGATGTTAATGTTGTTGTTCATTCTTTCGGTGTCGATAACATATATATTATTCAAGTACTGAGAGCAATGTAAACGATTTACCCACTTCCCTCAAATTTGTTGGCCATCTACTGAAATGAGAATCATCACCATCGTCATTATTATTGTCATTATTTTTCGCTTGTCGCTACGTTCTGAGTTCAAATTCCGCCGAGGTCTCGACTTTGCCTTTCAACCCTTTAGGGCCGATAAATTAAGTACCAGTGAAACACTGGGATCGATTTAATACACTATTCCCCTCCCCCCCAAATGTCAGGCATTGTGCCTACAGTAGAAAGGATTATTATTATTATTATTATTATAATTAGTAGTAGTAGTAGTAGTAGTAGTAGATACCGCGTCGGATAAGATATTTAGCAGTGTTTCTTCTTATGTTAGGTTCTGAGCTCAAATTCCGCCGAGTTCGACTTTGCCTTTTATCCTTTCGGGTTCGGTATACTAAGTACCAGCGAGACACTGGGGTTGATGTATTCGACCAGTCTCCTCCCCGAAAATGTCAGGCCTTGTGCCATTAGTAGAAAGGATTATTATTATTATTATTATTATTGTCGTTGCTTGTTATTGTCCATGGTAGTGATTGTGTTGTTGGTAGTAGTAGTAGTAGTAGTAGTAATAGTATCGGTAGCTGGAGCAGCAGTAGTAGTAGTTGTGTTTGTAGGATCATTGTAAGTCTTATTTGTAGCACGTTTGTCTACTATTCTGGTTAATATATTTTGAATATATATTTAAACGTAGATAAGAGATTTCGAGGTCCTTTTCATTTTATTCTGTAGAATGAACTAACCCCCGGATGACATAGTTTTAAATTCTTTGAACAATCCTGGAAATACCTTAAAACTTGGTTACAAATAAATTGGACAATTTTCTCGTCTGTAGTTATATGTGGGGCACAGGCGTGTGGTTATGAACCTCGCCTTGCAACCAACCATGTGCTTTCGAGTTTAGTACGCTTGGGCGGCACTGCTTTAGAATTGGCCTTCTGTTTCTAACACACTTTCCGTAGCTGTAATATATCATGATCAATAATTACTTTCAGACGTGCAGTTCATTACCATTTTGAAAGCATCTTTTGGTTAAGAGAGTTTTAAACTATTATCTAAGACTAAGTTATACAAAGTGTCCATCTTATTTTGAAACAACAGGGTGTGCTTTGAGGCAGATTTGACTGATATATCTAGAAGTGGTGCGACTACTTAAAGTGTTCTCCCATTCACTTAATAGTAGAATGCTCTATATTCCACTGATGTAATTTCCATTTCGTAAAAGAAATGTTCGTTGCGTTATAATTTATAGTTTGAGGAAATTGAGAATTTTCATCAGTTTACGGTAAAATCAATTTAGTTATTTCATTAAAAAATTCAACTGTGTAAAATATGTACAAAGACTGTATTAAGTAGACTGTATAAATAAAAAGTGCTGTAAGAAGAAGAAAAATAAATTCTACGAAAAATAATGACGTAACTTTTTTTAAATTGATTTTTGTTATAGAAAGATTACATTTATTTAATTAGAAAACCCGCTTATCAAGATTAAAAGCTATTGAAATTTCTACCTTTAGAAAAAAAAATGAAGATGCCACATATACTCAAACCACGATGTGGCCGACTTTTAATATTTTTTCTTACGTATAAATGAATGAAATGATAAGCGATTAAATTTAATTTGGATTTGTAAATTAAAACAGTTTCTTGAGATGCGCACGAAATTTCCTACGATAATATATATAAGCAGTTAAATTTTTGTTAACCAATTTTCAGAAAGGAAAAAAGAAAATGAAAATTGTAATAATGATAATAATAAACATTATAGTAAAGGACATTTCAAGACGCAGTTTGAAGTTATAATTTAATATGGTTTCTAGACACAAGCATCTAACATAATAACGCAATAATGTTCACAAGAGAGAATACGTTTCTTTGCTAAGATTTACAATCTCTGAGATGTACTTGCTTGTCCAGTGATTTGATCTAACACGAACTGTTGAAATTAAGACAATTACTAGTCATTGAAATGCACCTGTTTCACTTTGTTTCGGTCAATGTATTGCGGCCATGCTGGGTACCGCCTTGAACGGTTGGGTTGAGCAAAAATCGTCCCCAGTACTTTTAAGTTTGTTACATATTCTATCGGTCGCTTGTGCCCAAGAGTTAACTTACAGGGATATAATTAAACCAGCATCAGATTCCAAGCGGTGCTTGGGATCAAGCACAAATACAACAACATACCTATATGATAAAGCCCAACGTCTGTATTTCTATGTGACTGTACATCTATAGGACGAAGGGTAATAGATGATACAGGGAAACAAAGTATGAGCTACATAAAATTTACTTTCCATTGCGATTAGGGGGCTTAAAGGGGAGCAAGCACCCCCGTGAAATTTCAAATTTATCCGATTTCAATGAAAATAACAACATAACTACTATGTACAAAATAAAGACGATTTTCAAAATTTCACCATCTTACAATATTATCTAACCCCACTAATGGGGTTTATAACACGGAACAGAGCCCCTTTGAATGTGTAAATGCATCCACTTTTCATGGAAGATACATTCAAAGTTTGTATAAATATCCTTGGTAAGTTTATCTCAGTAATCCATGACTGGTCTTGATTTATGTAGATAGATTGTGGTATGAACATTTTGAGTTTGTATATATATCGTTGTTAAATTCATCTTTTTAATCCATGACAATTTTGATATTGAATTTCACGCTATTATTTCAAAATACAGTATATAAGTATATATACATATGCATGTATATGGATATGTATATATACATTGCATGTAAATATATATATACATGTAAATTGCAGTGGCGCTGAACCCAGAGACATATGGTTGAGCAACTTTCTTACTACACAGCCACACTTGCGACAATGTTAAATTAACTTAAGTATTTATTCTTTGGTGTTAAAATTTTCGTCGGACCAAGTGCGACTCGATCACTGATACTGTTCCACTGAACCTTAATTGCTAGCGAACATGTATCTTCCACAGTGTAATAACCTTATTTACAATCTATTCAAAATGAAATAATGGTAACCGAAAAATTAACAGCAAATGAAGTGATATTTAAGAGTTGAAATTCATATAAGTTATTTCATTTTTTATCTTTTACTTGTTTCAGTAATTTCACTGTAGCAATGCTGGGGCAGCGCCTTGAAGGGTTTTTTAGACGAACAAATCGACACTACGATTTATGTTTTTTGAAGCCAGGTAGTTATTCTATCGCCCTCTTTGGCTGAACCCCTAAATTACCGAGACGTAAATAAATCAACACCGGTTGTCAAGCGATGGTCGTGGACAAACACAGGCACAAAAACACACACACACACGGAAATATATGCATACATACACACACACACACATACATACATATATATATATATATATATGTGTGTGTGTGTGTGTGTGTGTGTGTGCGTGTATGTGTGTGTATGTAT
>NC_068985.1:115647666-115650569 GCF_001194135.2 Octopus bimaculoides
TATATATATATATATATATATATATAGAGAGAGAGAGAGAGAGAGAGAGAGAGAGAGATAAGAATATATGTAAATACACACACACTCATGAGATGATTCTTTCCGTTTCCGTCTAAAGGATCCACTCACTCCTCCTTGGTCAACCTGAGGCTTTATTAGAAAACACTTTGTGAAGGTGCCATGCGGTCGTTGTGAACCCGGAACCAAGCTTCTTACAACACAGCCACGCCTGCATCTAATAGTTAATTATTGTTTGAAAAATATGGTATTTTCAAAATAATCTTTATGTGCAAATATATTTGTTGCAGTAATTCGAAACTGCGCTGGTATTCTTGAAACTTTTGTGCTGCGTCGAGGGAACCATAGTCAGTACTGACAGTAAAACCGTTGATTTACCGTCATAAGTTTTAAAAAGAAAGTGTCTAAAATGAATTTTAAAATAACGTCGAGAGCTCACAACTGAGTCTTAAGTAATATCAATGATAAAAAAAATTGTATTTCACATATTCGAAAATTTCTTATACGATAAATGTCACAGCAGATTTTATCCGTTTCGTGATGGAATCGTGACCAGGGACGAAACGTACATCATTCATGACACGTCATAAATATCACATATAGATTTACAATATTTGTAATCCAAAGTAACTCAATCATATATCTATATACGCTGCTATGGAACAATTTCACGTAGTAATAGTTATTTTCCTTTTTACTAACTGCTAGAAAGTGACTGAACTATATAGATGTGTGTGTGTATGTGTATATATATCAGGCTTTTTGTATTTTGTATCAAAATACAAAATACAAAATACAAAATGGCTGATAGTTAGCAAGGTGGGACACACATAAGAATGAAGAAAGCAAAGGACCACTGATGAGGTCACAGAAGTGTGACGAAAAATCTTTGGTCGAAATAGGATTAATGTAATGTAATGTAATATAAAGCTGAAGCAAATTAACACCAAATATACAGTGCGTGTGTTTTTTATTGGCTAAGCTGGCAATATGACCATCCCCAAGTACAACAACATCTGTTTCAACACACGATTTCACATCAAAAATCTGGCAAAACAAATATATATATATATATATATATATATATATATATATATATATATGCATGTATAACATAGGAGCACATTCCTGGTTAATGAGTTTGTTCCTATGGTACATATTTTCGAGTTCAGTTTCACTGCGTGACATCCTGGGCAGATGTAATACACTACGCCCGTTCAAAATACAAAATACTATTATATTACACATAGACTCATATACAGGAATATTTACAGAAATTTTCTCGCAATGATATTTTGTGATCGTCTTAATTCAATAAAAGTTTTTCATATCACGATGTATCCTTGTATATAGTACAGGTTGACAGGAAACACCTCAAATTTTTCCGGCTATATGTGTGACGTTCGTCGTGTTGAGACGTGACAATGATATCTTCGAATACCATTGTTTCATCGTTTTTCGTTTTTAGTTATCTTCATAGCTTGGACCAGTTCATATCATGCATTTGCTGTTGAACCTTTTATCAAGAATGATGAATCGGATGTTATATTCTTCTGTCGCTCCCTGTAATGAATAAAGAATGAATCAGCTGGCCCACCAATAAACTATGCGAATTCAACAACATGGCATATTGATGATGCAATCAAATTACGTACATCTGATATTGATGTTTCAGATGGTTTATCTGTTACTGCCTTAAGAGTGAAATAATTGAAGATATTGCTCTCAGCGAAATTTGTATGTACAACACTGACAGTTGAAACGAAAACTGCAATGCTTTACTTTCGGGAATGTTTCGGGAATATTTATATAGATAAATACAAAGAGACAAAATGAGTAAATATCTTTCTTATCTATTTAGCTGATAAAATATAATATAATTTCAAATATCAATCAAGATGATACTTACATTTGAACAAGAAAATGTTCAAGTAGCAAGTAGCTATGAGAAAATAGTATGGATGTTTTTTTTTTTTCTGTCACTTCGTTCAACATATGTTATTCAAAGTATATCATACATAAAATTTATTGGGAATGCAGTGAAATTTCATCAAGAATATGATTGGTTAAAAATTCTTATATGCACGCACGTACATATGCAAGCACAGACGACACAAAACATAAACACACGCTTCCACGCGTGCTTGCGAACAACAACGCGGATACATTGACACCTCCAACGGTGGCAAAAATGTACACAAAACGCGATGTCTCTGAAAACCATTTCTAATCAGTTTTCTAAGAAAAGATATGTAGCCTATCAATCTCTCCTTCAAAAAATGTGCCCCATAGAAAATTTCAGCAATCGGGGTGCAAAACTGTGACATATAGACCTCGACACACACACGACAACACAAACAAACGTGCAGTCGCTCAGGTATAACCGATAACGTCATTGTGGAATTGTGAAAATGTAAAAATAACAAACACTAGCAAAATACATTTATTGAAGTAAAATTTATTACACATGTCAGGCCAACATTGAATATACTTCTGCAACTAGAACAGGAAGTTCCAGAAAGATTAATATCACGAATATTTATATATATATATATATATAGACACAGACACAAAACCAGTGTGCGTAAGGTATTTGAGGACATACGCTATATTTATATGCTTAAAACATTTAGTAGGTACGATGAACTGGAGCAATTAATTGGCATGCCGTAAGTGTCAACAGTTTACTCAATACCAGTATCCTGTCAATAGACCACGCACTCGAATGGACCATGATACCACAAGACCACAAGTTATATATATATATATATATAGACACAGACACAAAACCAGTGTGCGTAAGGTATTTGAGGACATACGCTATATTTATATGCTTAAAACATTTAGTAGGTACGATGAACTGGAGCAATTAATTGGCATGCCGT
>NC_068985.1:115650579-115651504 GCF_001194135.2 Octopus bimaculoides
TATATATATATATATTGACCTAGGTTTCATCTCTACTAAATGTGGTGGGAGAAGTGAAACATAGTCCTAAACCATTTAGTAAAGGTGAACCTTAGGACAAGATTCATACAACTATTAGTAGTAGCGCCGATACCGCCTAAAAAAATTGACTCATTCACTTTACTGAATCCTTCAGCTTTACTTCGAGACGGCAGAGAGTAGGGAACCTGATGAAACTGCACCGAGTATGATGCTAGATTGCATAACCAACATTGTGCAGTCGATGCAGTTGAAACGCTCGTAGGTGGTTCAGAAAAGGATTCTGTAAGTAACTGTTCAATAAAATCATGGATGTTTTCCTTATCATTATTAATACTATATGAATGTATGAGTGTGTATATGCGTGGGTTATACATATATGCATATGTCTGTGTGCGTGAGTGTGTGTGAGCGTGTGTGTATGTGTGTGTGCTTATGTTTCAGTTTATATATAACTGTATGCATGAATATGATTTTCTTCACTGCTTTCCCGGATTCCAATCACTCTTTGTCACCATCCAATTAAATCATTATTAATTTGAAACGAGAAACAAGAGATAGAGAGAGAGAGAGAGAAGTAGTGAGAGGTAGAGGCGAAGAACAGTAGTGGGAAGAATGAGATGGGGAGATAGAAATAGAGAGAGTCGCGTTAGAAAAATAGTTAAAACTTACTGTATAAAGGTAACGCTTGCGTTCTGTCGTGATACAAACAAGATATGAGTATATGCATATATATGTACATGTATGTATATACGTTCATCTACATGTACATATTGATACATAACTGGGTACATGACGTGGCAAAAGAACAAGGACAAAATGGTAAACAAGGTGCAAATAAACATATATATCGAATAAACATATATATATATATATATATATACATACATATACATGTATATACATA
>NC_068985.1:115655343-115668424 GCF_001194135.2 Octopus bimaculoides
TATATATATATATATATATATATATATATATATATATATATGTGTGGGGGGGTGCATCGTATAATCTATTATGTATGCATACATTAAGTATATTTACCTATCTCTAATACACGCATACATAATATATATATAGGTATTTGCATGCATAAGACTATTATATATGTGTGTATGTTAGTGGCTGTATGTGTGTATGTGTGCGGGTATGTATATACATATATACGTGGGAATATGTGTGTGTGTGTGTATGTGTGTGTGTGTGTGTGTGTGTATGTACGTATAACACAAATATTTAGGCGTATGAACGTATCCATGCATAAATACATTTTTTAACTTTAAGCGCTCTCTTTGTTCATAAATGATATTCATACTCTCAACTGCTACTGCTGCTTCCGCTGCTATCACCACCACCACCAACACCACCACCACCACCACAACCACTACTACTACTACTACTACTACTACTACTACTACTATAGATATGCAATTTTTTTTTACTGTGTGTGAGTGTGTATGTCTGTGAGAGTATGTGCTACGTGTTGATATAGCATTTTCAAAGAAAGATCACTATCCCGAGGAAGACGAAATAACGTGCTGAAAACATGTCACTCTTCTCACAATGTAGAATTTATTGTAAAGAGACATATTCAGTGTACCTGACATGAATATTTTTAGACTATGTCAAAACGATGCTAACCCCCCCACCCCACAAAAAAAAAGAAAGAAGTTATTATGGATATATTACATGTATTATAGTTTCTGTTATCGATTTCGACTCACAATGTGTACTCTAATTTTACCATATACATGTAGCCACGTTTATCACTGATTTGCTCACCACTAGTTCAGAATAATACGCGTTGCTCCTTTTTGAACCCTGTTATGGATATCACTGATTGACCTGTGAACACCCGGGTTGTTCACGGGTTGGCGATTAGTCAAAGATTCTGTTTGTACAGCAAATTCGTGCCACAGTGATCACCCACAATGCTTACCTTCGTCTAATTGTGTTTACCTGAGCGTACTGCAAGGCTATCTATTTCTAATATATTTATATAGGTTTACATACATGCACCTATCAACATCAGGCTAGAGAAAACAAAAAGATGAAATTTAGAGGCACCTGCTCCAGACAAACTACGCAACCGAGTGTTTTTCTCCACAGGTAAATTTGGAGGTGATCGAGAAAATACACGATGATCGAATCTTCACTACTGTGGGCTGCAAGGTTGGTGTTAACGAATTTAAAACTCATTCGAATACGAAGGTCTCTGATCCTGACAAATGTCAAAGACGAATGAAATCTCTGCAGAGAAATAACACTGCTGTGATAGGATTTTGGCCTCAATACATTTACCATTCGTTCCATGTTCAAAGTGTGTGGGGATGATCTGTTTCTCGCTGATTTATCAGAGGTTTAAGGAACCAATACTCAGAATAAAACGAACAGATCTACTTCAGTGAAGAGTCCCTAAATTATAAAATAAGTCGCCCAGTATTCCACAAGGACTTAGGAGGGGGTACTGAAAAGTTCCTGGCTTTGAGGAATAGAAAATACAGGAGGACCAGTTAATTAAGATTTTACGCAATATATTCCCCTCTTAGATTTACACAATTATTGCAGTGGTCCTTCAGTTTTTCTAAGCCCTATGAAAGAACTCGGAATGTTGGGCCTCCAACTAGGCCTTTCGCTATACCCTTAAAGCCAGGAAGTTTTCAGCACTACCTTGTATACTCTTAACGTGAGTCATATACACGTTGAAATTAACTCAGTCTACATATATGAATGACTGTTGAGGAGAAATGTAGTGATGTGGTTTGTAAGCATGTCAAACAATTCTATGGCACCGATGCTGCAGAAACGTGCATGGCCCACTCTCTTATATGCAGCTAATTAAATCAGCCAAATGATATCCTCGAAACCTCTGTCGTATTCGACTATTGCTTGGTAGACAATTTACTATAAACTTCTATAATTAAAAACACATCTAATGCATGATGTAAACCAGACAACTTCGCATCTTTTAAAATATTTCCAGTATCAGAACCACGAATGTAAATGCAATAATTTTAGCTTTATAAACAAATGAATAGTAGAGCATTTGAATTGGAATTACTGGAGACGTAATCCACATAATTCTATACTTTATGACACTGCAGGACTATAGGAGAGCTTTTTTTAAGAAAAAGAATGCAGTTTTGTGGCTTCTGTCCGTAACAGCGAATTTTTATCCAACCCACCGGCTATTTGTGACACCAATGACTTGTTAATCACTGTTTTCTTATATCAGTAGAAGCGAGATTTGTCTAAGCATGCAGTTGATAATGGGTACTTGCTACTGATGACGTGCAGAGATACAGAAATCTTCATTTAGCAATTCCATCACTGTTGTTGGATGCCTTTTGTTATTGATATATTTCTGACATTTTTTTTAGTACTACACATCTTTATGAGAAGCTTTCTCAAGATAAATACTACAGTTTTAGGACTCTCGATATTATATCCACGTTAAGATATACAGAATGCTGTCTTACAGTGTGTTGTGATAGGAAATTTAAACGAAACATATACCCACTTATATTATTAATGTAGTGCAATACTCTCTGTATATTGATGAATATTTAAGTAGGCTTACTGCTTATTTCTCTGAGATTGATCAAACCGATGTAGACATCTCTGATGTGAACTTAATAAGTTTCGAGTAAGGATTAAGTTTGTCCATTATACTTTTCAATCTACGGAGAAATCTCTAAATTTACCTTGTTTATATGTTAATCATATAAGTTATTTGTGTGTGTGCACATGCACGTGTGTGTATGAGAGAGAGAGAGAGAGAGAGAGAGAGAGAGAGAGAGAGAGTGTGTGTGTGTGTGTGTGTGTGTATGTGTGTGTGTGTGTGTGTGTGTATGTGTGTGTGTGTGTGCGTGTGTTTTATATGTTTTTGTTCCCCTGTACTTGACAACCGCTGTTGGATTTTTATGTCTCCATAGCTTGGTGATTCGGTAAAAAAATAAAAAATAAAAACAGACTTAAATAAATAGTAATGTCAATTTGTTTGACTCAAAGACAGTGCTCTAGTATGGTTGCAGTCCAGTGACCGAAACAAGTTTTAGATAAAAGATATTGTAGTAAATTGAAGTCGGACTTTTGAAGATGTATCGCAAGAGTAGGAGGAAATCAGTTTGAGTGACAGTGTGAGATGGTGGTAATACCAAGGCGAAGGTAGAGTAATGTGGTGTGAAATTAAATTGAGAAACCTAAAATTGACCAGTAAAAGGAGGAGGATGAGAAGAAATAATATGCTTGTATCTACTTTACATCTCATACATAGTTATAGGGAGAGTTGGGCTGAGTGGGAAAAAGAGAGCAATAACTATAGTTTAGTGCCCCGTTCATTTCATTTTGTTTTAAACCGTCTTAATTATCTTACGTCTTTTTAAATGAAATTATGAAGTGAAATAATTTCCCTCGCACGTTTAGATTACGAATACGTTGATGTGAATTTTTAAAGAACTAAGAATAAGAATAAGAAAGAAAAGAAGTGCGTACTATTTAACTGTTCAATAACTTGCTCGTGATCTATTCACAACATAAAATCAATGCCATTATCTTGAATCATATTATTCCTTATTAACAAAAATTTTGAAGGCTTTATGAAAAAATTTCCCGATTTCACGTATAGCCTACTCCAACATAGATCGAAAAATATTCTAGTTTATATTCTGCATTGGGCTCCATTTTTCTTATCTGTCATTGTTATATTGGACAACGATCATGAAAAAGTTTTTAAATCGCTAAAAAATATATGGTCTTCTTTTCTTTCTAAATAAAGACCAAATTTGAAAAAAAAAAATTATATCTCAATATGTTGTTGAATAGACGTAGTGTATCAGTATGCGCAGAATATTGTCGTATATGTTTGTAGAATATAGCTTGTATATCAATGTGTACAAAATATAGTTTGAATATAAAAAGTAGTTTGAATGCCTGAATTGAAAGTCTATTGTATCCAATACTCGTTGTAAAAATAGGAAATACAGTTTTCTTTCGACAATTTATTTTACATTTTAGATTCCATTAACTACTTTGTTATATCTTCTATTATTTTTATAATGTTTTATATTTCATCGTACCTAGTCTACCAATAATTAGTGGAAATGGGCAAGGCGGCAAGCTGACAGAATCGCAAGCACGCCGGACAAAATGCTTAGCTGCATTTCTTCCGGTTTTTCGTTCTAATTCAAAATTTGACCGTGGATGACTATATTTTATATCCTTTTAAATTCGATGAAATAATTATCAGTCATGTATTGGGGTCGATGTAATCGACTACGCCTCTTCCAAAATTTCAATCCATGTGCTTAGGAAGAATTATTGGCAACATACACCGTTTGGCCAAATGACTAAAGGTTATGCTTCGCATCCACGATGTCCCGAGATGAATTATGCCGAGTCATATTTTAGACGAATGTCATTTTATATAGACTCGGATCGACCCATACGTTACAGACATTTGAATTAATTTTTACAATCCAGCCGTCCTTTCATACGGAATTTCGTCTTTTTCTAAAGCGAAGACCCTGAAGTGACTATATATGTAACGTACCTGTGATTATGTATATCAGAAAAAATATATAAAACTCGAAACAATCAGTTGGTCTTTTATTGTCTTTATAATTATTTATGATATATAATATTATATTATGTCTATATATTATATTCTTAGTATTTAATGTAATATTGTAATATAAATAAATTATTGGATTGTCAATTGAATATCTCTATGTTTAATTTATCCTTATAATTGAATTATACCAAAATGTATACGATATCCAGCTGAAGTACCAGTGACTTGGATGTTTAACACAATATATCTATTGTGGAGAGGATAGGTCGATCACATCGACCCTACTGATCAACTTGTATTTATTCTATCGTCCCCAAATCACGCAAGGCAAATCTACATAGGTGGAATTTGAGCTTATATCGTAAAGACGGACGAAATGCTGCTAAGAATTTTCCCCAGGATGCTAATGATTCTGCCTGCACTTAATAATAATAATAATAATAATAATAATAATAATAATAATAATAATAATAATAATAATAATAATAATAATAATAATAAGTCAGATAAATCGGAATTGATATAGAGTAAGCTCCAAAATTTGCTTTTCTAGGTACAGCTAAAATTTTCAGATCGGTACGTGGATGTTGAATGTCTCCCACGATAATTAACAGCCAAGTAACCAAACTCATAATGTGACGAAAGAGACCCCATGAGACCTCTGACAACAGACTTCTGTCTGCTCAATACAGAAAATGAACAGAAAAACAAAAAAGCTGTTGACAATGTATGGAGCTCACAACTCGAAAGCTGATATTAACCGGTTGTATTTCAAGAGAGACCAGGGTGGAAGAAGCTTAATTGCTGTGGAAGAGTTGAGAGTATGTAAAACAGATGAAAATAGATCTGTGTATAGTCAGTTTTAGAAAGCCACTGATATTGTATGGGGAACAAAACTTGGACTTGGTTGAAAAAAAGGGGGCAGTTAAAAAAAAAAAAAGAAACAGAGAGCCTTATAGCAGCTCAAAAGCAGGCGTTAAAAAATAACTTGAAAAATATCTGTTTGGAGAGGTGTCAGCAAAATGTAGAGCGTGCAGAATTTGGGATTGAACAATGACACAAACTCTAGTAGAATGTCCCAAGTTGTCTCGGAGAGAATATAAGAAATGGAAGTACGATCAACCTGTGCAAGGTTTGCACTGGACTCTGTCAGCAATGCCTATTTGATGTTGGATGTACTAGGTATAACCAAAGGCTTGATGGTGTGTTTGAGACGGAGAAATGCAAGATCTTTTGGGATTTTCCTCAACTCAAATGGATAAAAAGCTATAAAATAATAAACTAGGTATAACAAGATAAAAAGCGAATTTGCTTACTAGTTGATCCATTATGTCTGTTTGATTCCAGGATTGTAAACAAAACGGAGGAAAATTTAAAAAAATACAATCCCTCAAAATTTTGAAACTGCAAGAAGTTGGAATATGAAAATCGTAATGGTTGACCCTGTAATAAGTGGAGCATTGGGAACTGTTAATGTATGACATAGACAAATGGCTGACTGATACTGGGATAGAGACGGAATGAGACTAGAGAAACTTTGCCTCTTAGGGACAGGAAAGATTATTAGAAGTGTTTTGAGGACTTGAAATATTTTTGAAAGCTTGTGGATATCTAAGGGTGCCGGTAGTAACCCGCTACCCACATATCTCGCTACCCACATGACTCACTACCCATATGACCCGCTACTCACATCGGAATAAGAACAAACCTGAGACAAATCGAATAGTAATAATGTGGGAAGAAAAGCAAAAAGAAAAGAAAATGATAGAGGAAATTTGTCACGGTAAAAGAAATGAAAATGTTTGCTCTGAATCGTGCAAACTGAATAAAAAATTTAGTTTTCAAAAACATTGCTTATGATTTCAGTAGTTGTTTTTGTCTTAAACTCACTGCAAGCTTTAGATTTATGTTAGTTAGATGGAAATGGCTCTTTTCTTAAACAACTGAAATATTTGTTCATATAAACATTAATAACAACAGCATTTTGATAAAATTCCCAGTACTGGTATCAATTTTAATATTCATTTCATTGCACGCTGCTCATTTATTCCACATTCCCTTCTGGCTAGCAACCATGATGATTCAGCTACTGAGATCAAGAAAAACTGTTGGTGTCTAAAGGTGTTGAAATTTCCAATATCCTATATATATGGGTTAAAGTAATATATCTTTTATTTTTTATTTCTTTTGGGCACTGGGCTGTAGTCATGTTGGGGCACTACTTTAAAGGGTTTAGTCGAACAAGTCAACATCAGTACTTATTATTTAAATCTGGGATGTAATCTATCGGTTTCTTTTGTCTGCCCACCAAGTTACGGGGAAGTAAGCAAACCAATACCAGTTACAGACAAACACAAAGACTCTCCGCCACACACACACAGCCAAGCCTGCGCGTATAGTATATATATTTTAGACTTGTTGATATGTGATATGCTAAAGTGTTATGCGAGGTGAATAATTTCTACGATAATTAGAATTAGAAAATAAATACTGAAATATTACGGCTGAGAAACTCAGCCAGACGAAATGGCATAATCAAGCACTTTCTCACCATGTGCCGCCCACTAAAAATGACAAGACAAAATATAATGTTTGATGTATATGAATCAGAACAAAATAATTGAAGGTTATAAAACTGTCTCACTTCTAAATTAAATACCTTTAATTAAAATTAGAGAACTGATTTGCCATATCGCACGAATAAAGAAATTCAAAAGCAATTAAATAGTCAAATGACTTATAATATCTTACGAGGTGAATCTTGAAATAATTAAAGATATATTTATTTAAGAGGTGTAATCTAAAGCGTGGATAATACAGAAGTTTGAGAAACGAATAAAATAGTTTAAAAATTAAACTCGAATGTGTGGAGAAGATAAATGAAGCCATTTTGTACGGAATGAAATGGAAAAATAATAAAATTAAGGAATTCCACCAAGTGATAAAACGATAAATAATTTTTGGGAGCAAGGTATCGCAAGTAAGATATTGACATCAGATAACTCCTTGAATAGAAGAAAAAAAGATTAATCGTTTGACTCCACGGGAATGGGAAGACATTATGGTGGATATTATTACGGAAGCTATTACAAGAAAAGGCAAGTGGGGGTTATCTGGAGTAGACAAATTCTACATTTCTGTATAAAATGCCATTTCTTAAACTTAGATATGATCAGATGGTTTCATATGATAACATATGCATTCCAACCAGGCGGCAAGCTGGCAAAATCGTTGGCACTCCGAGTAAAATGTTTAACGGCCATTCGTCCGTCTTTGCGTTCTGATTTCAAATACTGCCGAGGTCGACTTTGCCTTTCGGGCTCGATAAAGTACGTGTCAGTTGAGCACTGTGGTCGATGTAATCAACTTACACCCTCCCGCCGAAATTGGTAGACTTGTGCCGGAATTTGAAATCAATACGTGCTTTTAAAGTAAGTGAATGAAGCGAAATCTATCCTGTTATTAAAATAAATAAGAGGATACATGAAAAACCACGGGTCAGGCACTTGCTTTAGCTCCTACAAGATCCTGTTATTAAATAAGTAAGCGGATACGACAAAGTGTCGACAGAAGCAATCTTTCATCTGAAGAACAGGAAAAAATTGCATAAAGGGCTCATATGACTGTAAACACTTGTTACTTGAGAACGAAGATAATATTTTAAGAGCGCTGTTAGAAACACAGTATGTTAAATACTGCTGCTATAACTATTTAGAAAAATACATATGACTGTGTTCGTGAATCACACTGTCATGCAGGATGTATGAAAAATGTCGTGCCAAAATGGAAAGAAAAAACAAATGTGGTAATAATTCACAAAAACGCTGTCCTATAGTTTAACATATTTCATTTAAAATTAGGAATTTTCCAAGGAGATTCGCATCTCTCATATCGTTCGTGTGGTTCTCGTTCCATTAAATGTAAACTGAAACTATAGTGAATGTGACTAGAAGATTGCAGGGGGCTGTGATGAATAACGTCAAGGTTAATGGTAAATCTCATACACAGGGTTTGCTAGGCTGTAAAAATTTATTGCAGTGATTTCGGATTGGTTTTTGGTGCTTGGCAAATGTGACGAGTTGTCCATTTAAATGATGTCAGTTGACCACCTCGGTAAACACTGGAAATGAAATCAGCCAGGCGTTAAATGAATTAGGAAGGGATGTTTTGAGGGTAAGTAAAATAGGAAGAGAGGAAAAAATAAAATAAAAATAAAATCAATCTGCAAAGTTTATATACAAGGGGTTATTATGATACTAAAAGGAGAGGCACAGCTAGAAAGATACAGTGAATAAATAGCAATATAGCATAAGACTAACGCAATTAACAAACTAGCAGTTCGGTTAGTGAGCTACAGTTTGAATGCGTTTAACTGGAAAATGTAAATATAAAAGCAAGATAAAAGACCTATTCATGGAATCTAGTTAGCCTGCATTATTCCAAACCTAATTTCTATAGCTCTAGGCCCCTAGGTATAGAGATAGTAGGAGAGTTGGAGAGAAAAAGATACTGATCATTTTGCAGTGGTGTATAAAATAGTAGGGAGATTTATATTAAATACTTATCCCCAAAATTAATGATATCATAGTTAAAGACCTAGATTTGAAAACTAAAGGATGAAAGCAAGAATATAAAAATTACAGAAAAAAACGGTGAGCTGGCTGAATCAGTAGCGAAATGCTTATCAGTATTTCGCCCGTCGCTGCGTTCTGAGTTCAAATTCTGCTGATGTCGACTTTGCCTTTTATCCTTTCGGAGTCAATAAATTAGGTACCGGTTATGTACTGGTGTCGATCTAATCGACTAGCCCCTTCCCCCAAAATTTCACGCCTAGTGCCTAGAGTAGAAAAGATAATAATTACAGATGTATTCCTCTGACATTCATATGCTGATTTCTCAAAAAGCCTCAGAGTACTAAATAGGTAAATACTGTAGAAAGAACAGATAAAAGAAGAGTTAAACAATTTAAAAGAGAATTAACAACGACACATACTGAATGTATTACTCCAGACCTACTAGGAACAACAGACGCATTAAAGCTTTCAAGTGTATCCAACTTTACTTTTCCGCCGACACACCACCCAGGCACAAATCCTCCGTAAAAATGGACTGTGATTTTTTCCCACTTACTGAGTAATTTCCTGTTCTGTTTCACGAAAGTCATCCATGACTGTTGGCGGAGCCTTCTCTATCAGATTCTTGTATCGGTTTGTTGATGCCTGTTGATAGTGTCTCGCTGTCCACTGAAATGCAGCCATGTCTGAAGCTATTCTGCCACACCTCATTGCCAAGGTTTGAACTTGAGTATCGCCAAGCTAATGAGAAACCTTGGTGCAATATCTCTGATCGATGCTTTTTGTCATCTTGTGTGAAAATGAAAATCCGACAAACGTGCGCTACACGACTGTACTCTAAATATGATTGACGGAAACTGATGTAGCATATCGTCGCGAAAATTTTCGATGGTGTGCATGACGGGTGGCGTCACTTCCAACGTGGCATTAGTTTTGGCTGGTAAGGATTAAGTCGGGTATCTTTGGAATATGCTTTGTACATCGATCCCGATGTGTGATTAATAATTATGCTATTGACACCGAAAGACTGAAAAGTAAATTTCATCTAGGATGTAAAAACGGACGCAGAGCCCTTATCCTTTTGTCCGGTGTGCAAGCGATTCTCCCAGCTCACCGCTTTAATAATGATAATAATAATAATAATAATAATAATAATAATAATAATAATAATAATAATAATAATAATAATAACTGCCCTGATGCAGTGCCAGACAGTGGCTCTCATGGCATCTGATCTTAATTGATTGGAAGTGTTATCATGTATATTGTTTGTTTTGGTATAAAAGATTGGCCACAGCAAATATTCTGCTCAATACCACAGATTTGCTTGTCAGTTGCTTGATCTTAACCAGTTGAGTATGTCCCATAGTGGCTGACGATATGTGCATCTCTGATCACGAGCAGAAGTAGTTGGGAGCATCATAGACATGTGTTGAGAGGAATTCTTTGGGGTTTGGATAATTCACCTTTGGAAACATGGGTATTTCGTTCAACAACCTCAAAAAACCTTTATTCAAGGACCTTTTGAGCAGGATGGGATACTCGACCCGAAGAAAATTCTAACTGGGCCCCACCTGCAAGGTCATGTGCTGTTTATCTTGATATGAGACCACTATATCGCACACACATGGCTGTGATGCATGTGTCTGGTATACCCTTATCAGACGAGTAGTCATGAAGGTATACCGGGATTCGTATATTTTACCCCAGTGCCACTTTCATGGCATGCGCTGCTCTCTCATTCAATAATAATAATAATAATAATAATAATAATAATAATAATAATAATAACATGTATGATTTTGTGGGACTTTCCTATTCAACCGGACAAAAAGTTAGAAAAAAGACCGGACATAACAATTATGGATAAGGAAAATCGAAATTGCTTACTGATTGACCAATCATGACCGTTTGATTTCAGGATCGCAAAGAAAGAGGACGGAAAATAAAAAAAGATACAATCACTTAAAATTTGAAATAGGAAGAATTTAGAGCAAGAGAACAGTAAAGATCTTGCCTATAATAATTAGTGCGTTGGAAACAGTAAGCATATTTATAGACAAATGGCTGAAGGAGATTGGAAAAGAGTACCCGGTAGAGCTCCTATAGAAAGTTTGTCTAGTTTGTCTCTAAGGGACAGCATGGATTATAAGGAGGCTTCTAAGCACTTGAAAAACTGCTGAAAACTTGTGGATACCTAAGGTTACAGGTAGTAATCTACTACCCACATGAATTGTCCCAGGAGTAAAACCGAAACTTGTCCAAACCAAAATTTTAATAACAATTCTTTCCAATATTGGTATCAGCCCCGAAACTTTGCACGAAGAGGTTAGTAGACACTCGACCCCAGTACATGGCTGCTATTTATTTTATCAACCCTGAAAAGACGAAAGGCGAATATGCTCTCGGTGTGGAATTTGGAATTCGAAAGTAATGAAGCGGAAGAAAAGTTGCTAAGGATTTTCCAAGATTTCTGATGACGTCTTTCACAAATGCTATATTTTTTATGGAATTTTCTTACGGTTATATAGAAGGAGAGTCATTTTACTTACCTGTAGTTTTTAATATCTAATATATTAATATTTAATATTTTTATACGACAACATCTTGACAGCTCATTGCATTTACCTGGGCCCCGAGAACATAGTTTTTAGAATATTAAGACAACGTAACTATAATTTCACCAAATATTACACCTCGATTAGAGTTTGAGCAACCAGCGAAAGATGAAGTCGAAATTTGAACTCAGAACTTATAGAATCGATACAAATACAGCACTAAATATTCTGTTATCTCTCGTCTCTCTTTACTCTTTAGTCTTTTACTTGTTTCAGTAATTTGACTGCGGCCATGCTGGAGCACCGCCTTTAGTCGAGAAAATCGACCCCGGGACTTATTCTTTGTAAGCCTAGTACTTATTCTATCGGTCTCTTTTACCGAACCGCTAAGTGACGGGGACATAAACACACCAACATCGGTTGTCAAGCAATGCTAAGGGGACAAACACAGACACATAAACACACACACATACACGCACACACACACACACACACACACACACACACACACACATACACACACACACACACACACACACACACACATATATATATATATATATATATATATATATGTATATATACGACGGGCTTCTTTCAGTTTCTGTCCACCAAATCCACTCACACAGCTTTTGGTCGGCCCGAGGCTATAGTAGAAGACACATGCCTAAGATGCCACGCAGTGGGACTGAACCCGGAACCATGTGGTTGGTAAGAAAGTTACTTACCACACAGCCACTCCTGTTTTAGTAATATAGGATTGAAAAGCTGGGGTATTGTTCAGTTGTTGAAATGCAGGTTAGCAAAGGATTGCAGGATTGTCTCTAGAAATCCTAATTTCGTCTTGATCAGATTCGACTTTCATATATTTCGAGTTAAAAGATAATATGCGCGTGAAGAAGGACTAACGTTAATTCGCCATCTTTTTTTTTTATCTCCTTGTCTTTCCCTTTGTCTGAATTTGGGATTCAATGATGCAAGAAAAATGTGGAGGCCGACTTATAGTGTCTGAGAAATCAGAGAATATGTGAAATCATTGTAAGAAAAATGGGTATCTATAGAAAGCGCAGTAAAAGCCACCAACATTCCAAGACTTACTATTTGCACATGGTGAGGGTACTGCCTACATTGTTTTGTTAGATCTTTTGTATAAATATAACATCAATGGGATTTACATTATTTTCAAATTTGAAAACGATGATATAATTTAAAGAATTAATGGACTTTGTAGAATCGATTAAATGAACTGATTAAATAATACAGAGTTTATTATGATTCGTATATATATATATATATATATATATATATATATATATATATATAT
>NC_068985.1:115668886-115679757 GCF_001194135.2 Octopus bimaculoides
TATATATATATATATATATATATATATATATATGTATATATATATTATTCTCTGGAGGAAATATCCAGTTGGTTTTCTATTATTTGTATTCATTTTACAAATATTACTCATTTTTGTGAAGTATACACAAAAGCTTTGAAGTAGTGAGCCTTAAAGATAATCATAAAACAAATAGGCAATTATTTTCTGTAATTTGATCAGTCAGTAATCAGATTTTTCATCTATTTAGATGCAGTCTGAATATACTGACAAAAATAAAGTTACATATCGTAATACATAATGTTGATGAAAACAATGGTTTTAAAATGCTTTCTTTATTAAATATAAATACTTTATTTAATGTAAATACTTTCTTTATTACAATAATTTTATAATATACGAATAACTGGAGATCTGTTTACAAAATGAATATCATTGTTATCCTGCTTAATATTTTATATGAATTCCTTTGCCTTCAATAAATAGCAATGCTGTTTGCCGTGCTTCGGGCTAAATTTTTTGCAGTAATATGAATCTATATTCCCTGATCAACCTGAAGTATCTTCTCTATTCCGAAGTCTTCGAAGTATTATAAGCTGTAATTCATGAAGGGCTCTAAGTAATATATTGTACAAGTACTTTACGATCCCATGTATTTGAAATAGGGCTCAGCTGAGAAGTTGACCGTAGTGATTTAATCGGTATACATGTAGGATTAAATTTATCCTGCTAGAAATATAGTGTACAATCAAGTAATGTACTGTAAATATGAATGATCAGTAGACGCAACACAATCTTCTTGAGGATATGCAGATATATTTTTAAAGTTTATTATAGACACAGGCGTGGCTCTGTGGTAAGGAGCTTCCTTCCAAACTACACGGTTCCGGATTCTGTCCCACAGCGTATTACCTTGGGCAAGTGTCTTTTACTATATCCTCAGGGCGACCAAAACCTTGTGAGTGGATTTGGTAGCCGGAAATTGAAAGAAGCCCGTCGTTTATATATATAGATATGTGTGTGTGTGTGTGTGTGTGTGTGTGTGTGTGTGTGTATGCATGTGCCTTTGTGTCTGTATTTTCCCCCTCCCCTGTTTGACAACCGGTGTTGGAGTGTTTACGTCCCAGTAAGATCGCGGTTCGGTAAAAGCGATCGATAAAGGAAGTACTAAGCTTTAAAAAAGTGCTAGGGTCGAATCCTTCAAGCGGTGCTCCAGCATGGCCACAATCAAATGACTGAAACAAGTAAGAAATAAAATATAAAACATAGTATCTCGAGGAATTACTCAACAAGTGTACCATATACCTTTGTAGAAATTAACACTATATGGTAATTGGTAGGTTCATCCCATTTTCTATGTGGGGATATTACATCAGTTCTGATGGTCAAAGACTGGAAGTGAAATTAGCTGAAAACTGTTTAATGGATTTCAGAGATGCTCAGCAAATGATTTGATCTGAGATCGTGTGTAGGAAGTAAAACAATTATAGCGTGGAAAACACACAAGAGCCATTGAAAATCACACAAAGAATGTTAACTTCCCCAAAATATTTATTGTTTGGTGTGAACAATTCGGCTGCACCAAATACAAATGTTTAAGCGAAGTTAATATTTTTTTTTACGTGTCTTTGCATAACTAATACGTATCTTCAAACTGTATTAACTTAACATCAATTTTTTTTATTTTTAAATTTATGTCTTATTCAGTAACATTGTTTTAAATCAGTCTTCCTTGACGCAACGTTTACGATCCATATAAAACTGCAGAAGGTGCTAGCTCTTTATTTCAAATAATAATAATAATAATAATAATGATAATAATAATAATAATAATAATAATAGTAATAATAATATTGATGATAATAATAATAATGTTTCAACGCGTAAATATATTTTTTCTACTTGTTCTACAATACATTTCAACGCTTCAAAAACAAACTTTTGTTTATTTACATATGACGTAATGCTAATAATAATAATAATAATAATAATAATAATAACAACAACAATCGTATGGGATACAATCATTCAGTGCGAACACCTGACTAGACATCGGAAACCGGACATTGTTCTGGTGAATAAAAAAGAAAGAAATTGCATGATAATCCTCATAGCATATCCCAGTGGCAACAGGATTAAAGAGAAAGCAGAAGCAAAATAAACAACTATAACGATTTGAAATGGGAAATACGAAGGCTGTAGTCAATGAGGAGAGTAGATGTGATACGAATTGTAATTGGCGCACACGGAAGTATCGGCACTCAACTCGCAACATTGCTCACAAAGATTGATACAAGTGTGAAGGTAGAACACTTACGTTGCTTGGAACACAACGTTGCTCGGAAATGCAAGAATTCTTCGCAGTATTCTTGAAGCATGACCAGTAAACAAGTGTCAACTTAGTCTGCTGGCTGTGGACAGCTGATACTTTCCATCATATACCGCAAAATAAGCTGTGAGTTCTCATCACATAAAAATCCTTTCTACTACAGTCACAATGCTTGAAATTTGATGGGAGGGGTAAGTTGATTATGTTGATCCCAGTGAGTAACTGGAACTTATTCTAACGACCCGGAAAGGATGAAAGGCAAAGTTGACCTCGGCGAAATTTGCAGTCAGAATGTAAGGACAGACGAAATACCGCTAAACCTTTTGACCCGGCCTGCTAATGATTCTACCAGCTCACCGCCTTAATAATAAAAATAATAATAATAATAATAATAATAATAATAATAATAATAATAATAATAATAATAATAATAATAATAATAATAATAGTAATAATAATAATAACAATAATAATAATAATCCTTTCTTTAGTCGCTACAAGTGCCCAATACAAAAACATATACGAAACAAAGGAGAAGTGGGGTTTAAAACAAGAAACGTGTAAAAAATAACTAAAATAATATTCCCCCATTAGGTGGGGTTCCACCCAGGGCCAACCAGAGCATCCTACACATCCTGGTCACCCTGACTGCCAAGGGCATGCCAGGTAGGTATTCCGCTTCCCCTCAACTGCTACGGCTTACAAATGAATATTCAGATTAGGCCCATTCACACAAACCATTTTCGCAACATTCACCCATCTTTCAACAAAATTCCTGTCTACCTTCTCTTTCCTCTTTAAGTGGAACTTGAAAAAGTCGATGAGGGCTCAAACGAAGAGGAAAGTGTCTCTCTTAAGCTCTTTCAGCCTCGTCCACCACACTACCACTTTCGTTATAACCACCAGGCTGAGGAAAACTGCCTTTCCCTCCCGGCTAAAAGAAGGCAGCGGGGCGATCCTCACAATAGACTCGGCTGATAACTGGATCCGTCCTACATGTAACAACAGCTGTTCGATAAAGCTCCACAAGTCAGTAATGCACGGATACTGGATAACTGCATGCTGGACAGTTTCATCGCCCTGCGCACACCTCAGAAAGATCCACCTGACAGCGCTTCGAGGCTAGAGATTTCTGGAAGTAATCCATAGGCCTTGTCTCAAAAGTCATCTGGAAAAGACCAGTTAGTTGATTCCTCCCGACGCCCAGAGTTTCCCCGAATACTTTGCCGCACTTTCTCTCCACTAATCCCCTAGAGAACTCCACAATGAAACTTTCACCGACTGTGTTGCCCGACTGACACAAAGCTGTGGGTGCTTGCCGACACTCCAGGTACTAAGCGCCCTTTCTTGGACTATGCTTGATCCAGTACTGTAGCGTCATCAATGAGACAAGCTGCGAAAAGTCCTATTTGACGATGAGGAGTAGCTAGTGTCTGTAGGACCTGTCTCGGATACTGTGAGTATATCTGTGATAGTGTGAACGTGTTTGTGTGAGTGTATGCTTGAAAGTGAGGAGTGATGGAGGTCTGGTTTGAGAAATACTCTGGGTGGTTTGCTTCATTGTAAGGAGTTCACCGGCCTTTGTTGTTGGAAATGAGGCTACCGTTTCATTACAAGTTCTCTGTTGCTGCTGTTGCTGTTGTTTAGGATGCGATGTAGGCTGCAGGTGTGTCCCCGTACCTCCCAAATTTTGGGGGCAAAACTCTCAGGTGGTTTGTGGCCCCACAGATGTTGCATCTGGACTTCCTGCCTTCCATGACGACACGCAGTTCCACAACAATTGTGAGCTAACAGTTTTTAGCGGCTGGTACAAAGCAGTGAGCGCCTGGCAAAATTCTAGATATCAAGCACCCAACCTTGGTCTACGATTGACTCATGAATACAACTCTGTCAATGAGATGAGCTGCGGAAAGACGTGTCATACAAAAGCCGCCCATACCAGTTAACCCTTATTTTCGTTGTCGTCGTCCACATCATCACAATGATTTAGATACTTCTGCAGGCGCGACAGCTTCAAAGCGTGGCGCCGCATCATTAAGGATGCTATCCCAAGGCCATCACGGCGTGTGTGTTGACAGGAGATGGATTTTTTGACCAGCGGAACCTGACCCTTCGCTTGGCCTTTCATAGACAGCTTCCTTTCTCTCCATTTCTGGGTGAACTTCGCCATCCCAGTCATGACCTCTACCCGGTTCCTATCTTCCCGGAGATCTGTTTCGAACCAGACTGCGAGCACTTTCACCGGATCCTTCGTCCGGCGACAGAAATCGTTGCTAGTCGACTTGCCTTTCCTAGAACCTAGTTACAGTTCTACTGACTTGTCCTGGTTTATGAATGCTCCTGTGCATTCCTGATATCCTTTCAGTGTAGTGTCGATCTGTTTATGTCCGAAGAGTCCAAAACCATGACAGTGACGTCGTCCGCGTATGCAGACACAGCTCTCCTGTGACACAATTCCAGCGGGATGCCTCTCCAATTCTCTATCCTTCGCAGCAAGGGTTCTAAAGGTAAAATATATATAAGTGAGGAGAGGGAGCATCCTTGGTATACCGAGTCTTCAATACTGAAAGGTTCCGAGAGGTCGCCATTCAATTTTACCACCGAGCAGATTCCACTATATATCGTGGTGATCAAGCCTGTGAAGACGGCATCGAAGCCGACAGCACATGAAATGCTACTGAAAACTTGTGGATACCTAAAGTTACAGGTAGTTAACTGCTACTCACATAAGTCCTACCATGAATAAAACCGAACCTGTGGTAAACCAAAATAACAATAAGTTTTCCGATGGACATCATGGAACTTAAATGAAGTCTTTCTTATTGTCTGAGAACTTAATTATATTTACTATATCACGGTGTCAATTAGGCTATTGGATGTTGTTGCACACCGATGGTTATAAAGCACTTCCTTGCGTTTTTTGTAGATTTCAAATGATACTGCTCCGCTGGCATGGCCTGCAATCTTATGGCATATAAATAACCACGATCACGAAATACCACTTAAAGACAATGCCAAGTCGTCACAGGGTAATTTTATCTCCAACCGAGCAGAACGAAGCAAGGAGAAATGAAGCGTTTTGCTTGAGAAGAAAACTTAGGATTCGAACCCACCATCTTATGATCATATACGAAACAAAATAACCACTAAGCTACAGGGCTTCACTCATATTACTAATGGCAATTGCACTTGTATAGCACTGATAAATATAAATGAGTATGCAACGCAAAGGTGATGAATCAAACATTTACTTTGAAGCGTTGTGGCATGAGGTCTACTTGATCTGTCAAATGATTGGTATCTACCAGTCGAATGAAATCAATACAAATCGGTCCAGACGGCACCGATGTATAAATTTAGATGTCCTGATAACTTCTTGTATAAGAGTCTATTGTCTAGTAATGTAATAATTGTAACCATACTTTTAGATGGCAATTCCATAGACTTATATAATATTGATGTAAATTGTAGTATGAGAGCTGTCACATAATACAAGGCGATGTTACGAAATAATATTTCATCATTCCGGTATCCTAAACTATTAAATAATGTAATAATAATTGCATCTTCAAAATATTTAGTACGTAATTGTTTCGTTTTCTTTTTATTTTAGAACAAAACATTAGAAAAAATAATCTTTTTCTCTCGCAATTTTTAGAATTCCACCAGCAGTGCATGTAATATATATATATATATATATATATATATTTACTAGTCTCAGCTCGAGAGTGGCGGTTATGCTGCGGTACCGACGTCAGCTTCCCTACACTTCCACTACTGGAAACCTACTCTGATATGTGGCATTTGATGAATGATGGAGTTTGATGTTGCTTTCCGCATCTGCGTTTCTTGTCGTGAGATAGGTTCAGTCTCTCCCAGTATCTAACATATCGCATTGAAGCAATCTTCTCTGCGTAAATTCGCAGGATTGTATCGAGTTCTGCGGTAAATTTGACATTGAGTGGTGGTCATAGTTGGAAGCAACAGTCTAATTGGCTAAGGACAAATGTCCCCCAGAGGACCATCATGGTTTCCCATTCTCTTGTTCTCAATGGTCTCAGGATACTCCGGCCAGCCGTCTGCATGTTATTGCCAATTTAGTCATATGCACTTGGAAAGATGCATCATTACCCTTGTCAATGCCCAGATCGCGCACCATGCATTGATTTTAATTCAGGGTTTGTAATCATTTCTGGACTAATGTACTCTGTTTGAATTTCATTCAGTTTCGTGTGCTGGTAGTGCAGGGCTAAGAATTTTCCGGCATAAAAGCAAAGCACATGTTATTGTCCTCAGCGCACCCAACTCCTGTTATAAATGCGCAACACTTCTATGATTGTGTATCTTCTGAGAGGCTTTTGTATCATTTGTGTAGTTCGCACGAGTCGTTATCTGAGCAGCTAAGGGCATGTCTGAGAGAGCCACTATGAATAACAATAACCCTAAGATTGCACTTTGGGACACCACACGCAATTTGTGTTTCTTTGGAGGTAGTTCCGTTGGACACGACTACCCGATTTCTATCTTTTAGAAAATTGTGTAGCTACTCTACGTTTTCCGATTATGCTAAAATTACACAGCTTGTGACATCACACCATGTTAATAAATTAAAGGCTTTAGGTAAGTCAAGATATATTACGACCACAGTTGAGTTGTTGAGCAGCTGCTTTAACGCTCAACCTTAGTCTGTAAGAGCCTTGTCAGGCAACTTCTACCTAATCAATAATCATGAAGGGTGTCAGTCAGCAAGTCATTCTCTTCAAGGAACGCAATTAATTTCCTGCAGATTCTTCGTTCCATGAATTTGCTGATGTGTCATATCAGAGAGATAGGCTTTTAATTTTTTAGCATCTACTATGCTTCCTCCTTTACAAACAGGGCATATTATATTCCCTCCTTCATTTTACCTGGCATTTTATCAGTTGCAAGGAAGCCCTGAAAAAGTAGCTTCTTCTTCTTCTTCTTCTTCTTCTTCTTCTTCTTCTTCTTCTTCTTCTTCTTCTTCTTCTTCTTCTTCTTCTCCTCCTCCTCCTCCTTCATAGCGATCTTAACCACTCCCCCCACACACATATTTCTCTTATTTATCCTTTTTCACAAATTCATTTCCCTCTCGAAACGTGCTTTCTACGCATTTCGAGAAAATCTCCTACGAGTTAACACAGGAACCCCTAACGACAATGTAAAACATCACCTGATCCTGGTATCTTTGTTCTGAAGAGTAGCATGTACTCTACACTTCGTCTGGATAATTATTACTTTCGAGGAGCAGCTAGCTATGAAACACATGTACTCTGGACTTTATCTACGCTATTCCCTAATTTTTGAATGCTCAAACGCATATACAACCTCAGTTGCTAACCGTGAACTATAATAACCTATTTGAGCATTTTGTACTTCGATTCGGGAAAAATTCATAACATTCTGCGCCAATAGACTATTATTGTTCCTTTTATATATTTTACGGATTGCTTCTAGCTCACTAACTTCCTACACTTTGATCCTTGGATCTTTCCTTCAAATATTTATCAATCTATCTATCTATCTATCTATCTATGCTTGTGTGTATATATATATATATATATATATATATATATATACAAATAATATATGAGTATATGCATATATATGTACATGTACGTATATACCTTCATCTACATATATATATATATATATATATATATATATATATATATATATACAAATAATATATGAGTATATGCATATATATGTACATGTACGTATATACCTTCATCTACATATATATATATATATATATATATATATGCATATCTGGGTACATGACGCTGCACAAAACATGGACAAAATGATAAACAAGGTACAGAAAACACACAAGCCACATAGAGAACATTTCCTTCATCAGCTGCCACCATTACAACACTGGCATATATAAATATATATACGCACACACGCAGAAAATCAGAGAAAGATATCGTTGGCTGCAAGGATAAGTAGAGTGAGAGATTGAAAGACAGATATCTAGAGAATCAGATGGCTAGCTAACTAGCTAGAAAAATAGATAGACACTAATTTATATGTTTATATAAGGGGAGAATTAGAAATGAATAGAAAAACAACTCAATATAGTGAGACACTTATGTCAAGCTCTACAGAAAATTCATTTTGTAAATCTTTTACATTAGTGAATTTAATATGTAGATATTAATAGATGAAGAAATAAAATGAAAAATCTTCTCTAATGGAGCCTTATTCATTACAGATACTTTCGTTTTCAAGTGGATATTGCAAATTTTATAATATATACCTATCATTGTGTATAGTGTGTGTGTGTGTGTGTGTGTGTGTGTGTGTGTATCTATCTATCTATCTATCTTTCTATTAATACACACATACATACACATATATATGTGTGTGTTTGTATTTTGTGCATCTTTGTTTTTAGGGTCGTATGTTTACTCATGTACTCATGTATACATACACACACACACACACACACACACATATATATATATATATATATATATATGTGTGTGTGTGTGTGTGTGTGTGTGTGTGTGTGTGTGTGTGTGTACATACACATACTCTCCCTCACACACAGAAACACACATGTGTAGGTGAACGCATATATAAACATTTATATTTTGCGTGTGTATAAATATGCGAGCGAGAAAATATATTGGGTATTATTTTTATTTCGTATACTTGGGTATACTTGGGTATACCAAATTACAGCAAGTGCCAACCAATACCTCGATGGTATAAAAGGTACTAGAGGATAAAATTTAAAAAATAGATAAAGTTAAGATTTAAAATAAAAATTAGAATTTGAAGTAGTTATTAGGGGTTCTAACATTGTGGTTAATTACATAAGACCTCTGTGTTCTCAAATAAGTTCATGCATGAAATAGCAGGCATCATTACAAGGAGTTAGTTGGTAATATTAAGAAGGAAAGGCGTAATTATGATAAGACGTAGGTGATTGATATGGGTGGGGGTTAAGACCTAAACTCAGAATTTGGGTAAAAGGAGGAGGTATTTAAATGAATATTTACAAGAGCCTCGGTAATTACTGGGAACCGACTACTACTTTTGGTGAAGCCGTATTCAGATAGATTGTCTGTTACCCAACTTTGTGATGAGATTTCGTGGGTGTATCGGATGTTTCTAAAAGTGCTATTTGATTCACAAAAATTTATATAAAAATACTAACCATACCATCCAGCTACACCTATGAGTAAAATGTAAATTTTATAACTTTGAAGTTTATTCTGTCGCTTGATGGGGTAGTTTATGCATTGTGGGATGCATTTGCTTTCAGTATATCGTTTTCACTCACGAGGGAGCAGTGCAGGCATGCCGAAACGTTCGTTGTTATAAATATAAAGTTTCCAGTACACTCTGTCATCCGTATCAATCATTGAGAATAAACTCAACGTGCACCGAGGAATTCCTAACGCAGATCCAACAACCAAACTCTATTTACCGCGGATGACATCTGGTAGCCGTAAGTGGTGAACGTGCTCTGCCGGCACATTATTCGGGCCGGACACAAAATAAGGTTTGAATGCTGAATTTACAATTTCATATCTAAACTTTAATTTCAATTATGTGTGTATGTGTGTGTTTGTCTGTATATATGGATGCATATATGTATGTGTGTATATTTATAGAATTTTATATACATTCACGTACATATATTCATGCATACATACTTACATACATACATACATATATATAAGAGAAAGAGCGGGAGAAAGAGAGATAGAGAAAGAGGGAGAGACATGTATTTGCCTGAATATGAATATATGGATATGTATGTATATAGGTGTACGAATTGAATATAACGGTAGAAAAGCTTCTGCTACAAGGTTTATAAATGTAGAGTTTATTGTAAACAAATTATCCATCTACAAACATGTTATTTTCGGCGATGCAGCTAGGTGGTTCCATCGAAATGTTGCTCTGTGAAAGAATAATTTGTTTACACATTATTATATATCTGAAAAATAATGCACCAGATGGCTTTCTATAAAATTCTTTTTGTTGCCGTTTCAAATTATCAAATACGTTGTGATTCAATGTGATACACTAAGATTGAAAATATATTCATATCGAGGTTTTTGTGCTAAAACAGAAATTGTGAGGCAGAAAAGAGTTAAAATGAGTTACAGCTACAATGAAATCAACACTAGACAGATGAGATTCCAAAATTTTCTGTATCTATAATGGCACATGAGATAATTGCCGATGGGTATTTTGAGTTAATTTTGGCCCTACGAGAGGGATAGCTCCAATTGGTGAAGCCGTATTCAGATAGATTGTCGGTTACGCGAACTTTGTGATGGGATTACCTGGGTGTATCGGGTGTTTCTAAAAGTGCTAAAAAAAGTAGTCAAGGAAACATAAACTGGGGGACATATAATTTGTTTACAATAAATTCTATGCTTAAAATATTTCAATGTAGGGGGTTCTTTCTAATTATTTTATTGAAAATTTCAATCATGCGGTGCTTGAATATAACTCTCCAATGTAAGAATGTGTGTGTGTGTGTGTCTGTGTGTGTGTGTGTGTGTGTGTGTGTGTG
>NC_068985.1:115679990-115680277 GCF_001194135.2 Octopus bimaculoides
TATATATATGTATATATATACATGCATATATGTGTGTGTGAGAGTATGTGTTATTATGTATCTATAAGTATATTGGCTAGGTGCTTGGTGGTACATAGTATAATTTAATGCTTCTGAAAGTGTGAAACTATATATAGCTCCTTTGTAATTGTGTATATTAAATCACTTTTATCACTGAATAAAGTAATTTTTTGTTGATCCTACCTATAATGGAACTGTAAACAATATGTATGTATGTATATAAATTTATATACGTGCGTATGTATGTATATGAATTTATATGTGTA
>NC_068985.1:115680691-115682842 GCF_001194135.2 Octopus bimaculoides
ATGTATATATGTATATATATATTTACATATTTCTATATCTATTTGTATATATATGTATGTATATATACACCTGTCTGTCTGTATACATGCGTTTTGGCGTGCGTGTAGAAACCTACACATATACAATGACATACCCGCACATATAGAAAGCGAGACAGAAAGCAAGGGAGAGAATAAGAAAGGGAAGGAGACACAGACAGACAGATTGACTGAAAGACGAACCTATTGTCATTTGGTTTAATGACATGACAGCGTACTGCTAATTAAACGTTAATTATTTTCATTTCCTCTTTAGAATCTATTAATATAAAAAAAATCTTGTATTCTTTGAAATTGTGTACGTTTAAGCATACAGTTTTATTGGCATGATGCAGTAAATTCTTTACAAAATTAATGAAACCAAACAAAAAATTCATGAATGTTTCCCGATAAGATGTTTTATATAATATACGTTATCTAATATTCTTCATATGAAGGACGAACTATTTATTAATAGCAATTTGTTTATAACACTCAAATATCTGATGCATTGGATGAACGAAAATCGTTAGAGTCGGGTATGTGTGATCAAACGAAGTTGAATCTATAAGTTGAAACAGACTGAAAATAGGGTCGCATCTGAAGATCAGTTTATGCTGCTCAACTTAATGTTGAAATTTTCATTGAATCTACTGGCTTTTCTAACACTCAATGATCAGCGGAGGTGTGAAAACTCCATTTGAGATGATGGAACTGGTATATTTTTCGATAACCAATGAAGAACACTGCAATCTCCACCGTTGACATTTTGAACAATAATCGAGAAATACACGGCCTGTTGATTGGTGTCACTGCCAACAAAATTCTTCTAAACTATTTTGGACTTGTATGATGTAGGAGCATCTGAAGCAAAAACATGTATCGAAGAAGGGAGAAGAAAGGGAAAATGGGAATGTTTTTGACAATGCGGAAAAGTTCACAAAAACTTTATATTTTAGACGCAAAGGCCCATCTACAGAAGAAAAACAGTCTGGGAAATGTCTAGTTATACAGGTTCCGCTAACCAATTAAAATCACTCAGTGTTATGCTAGCAGTACAGTCACTCTCTGTAATCACTTCCCCAAGCGTTGGTGTAAACAAACATCCAACTGTTGGATGATGTGACGGGTTAGCAGCAGCAACTGCAGGTTCCCGGCTGTTTTTTCTTCTGAGGATGGGCCTTTGCGCCTGAAATGTAAAGGCTTTGTGAAATTTACTGCATTGTCGGAAGCCTTCCTATTTTCCCTTTTCTTTCCCTTTTTCGATACTACGATGTTTCAAGCGATCTACAATACTCTTTAAAAAGGTATATTTCTCTGATCTCCAGTGTTCTCATTCTTTTCCCTCAGGTGCCCAAATATAAGCCTTCAAAACATTAGTGGGAAAACCCTATAGTCAGATGTGTCAACATTTTATGTCGTCATCCAGCTAAATGATTTTACTCATGGGATATTAGATTACTTTTCCCCGAAAGATATCAAGAAAAAAATTGTACTCCGTCCGGTGAAAGATGAATATCGTTTAATGTACACAGTATGTAATAATGAACTAGTAAATTGTTTCACGTATTTGAGACTTGGTCTAGGCAGATATTTAAAACTCGCCCAGTGTCTCCAAGTAATCTTCTAATCTTAATGCTCAAGGGACATGACCTTATCCGTCACAACACTCACACACACATACACACACATGTACATACGAAGAGGTGCTGAAAAGTTCCTGGCATCAAGGGTATCACGAAAGGTGTGGTTGGAGGTCCAGATTACCAAGTTTTTTTACAGGGCTTAGGAAAACTGAAGGGCCGGCGCAATAAGTGCGGGAATCTTGAGAGGGGAAAATGATTAATAAATTCATAATTAAATGATCCTCCTATATTTTCAATACCACCTATATATATATGTATATATATATATATATATATTTATTCATTTATTTTTTTTTATTTATGTGTTTCAGCCAAGTGACTGCGGTCATGCTGGTGCACCACCGTGATTTTCACGTTCCTTGCATGGCTCTTCTCCCCCACCTGACATGGTCCAATCAAGAGTTTTGATGGCACATCTGGTGTATAAGAGAATTTGACATAGCTGCCCTAAACTGCGTCTCATTACGAGCCATTGGTTCGTCTGGTA
>NC_068985.1:115685385-115688483 GCF_001194135.2 Octopus bimaculoides
TATATATATATATATATATATATATATATATATATAGCTTTTTCAAGCTTATAAGGGCTATATTTTGCCGGAATTCTAGGGCAAGTTCGACTTCAACTTTGACTCTATATTGTCGTTAAAGTACTCTATCAATCAATTCTTGGAGGTCGATAGAATCGGTAATTAGTTTTGTAAATTTCAGATGTTGTTCCTGTGTTAGAAACGATATAATATTTGTTTTCATCGATGATTCTTGATGTTCCTGGTCCGAAAATGTTGTTTAGTTCTGTTTCTGCAATGATGACACAGTTATTCTGTTTGCTCAACATTTAGAAGTTTATTTCTGCATCGAATCGAGGGATATTATCTTAAATCATGTGAGACGTTGGTTTTCAATATTATTCCATGTTCTTTAGACAAAATATTACAATTTTGGTCAATTTCGTTTAATTTTTCTGAATAGCTATATTTCAAATTGAAAATCGTTCTCTGTTTTCGGTAGCAGTATGAGGTGCTTTCCACAGTAGTTGTAGCCCCAATAAAACCGAAAACGTTCCCCAAAGAAACATTTGTGGAAAACAAAATAAAAGCACAAATTGTTTTAGAAAAAGCAGAAACAAGTCATAAACGCACAGATTGACAAAAAAAAATTATTTGTGATAAATAGAAATAATCGTATTGACGGAAACATTTCTCACAAACAAACAAATAGCAACAGCAACACACAAATGTGCAAGCTTGTTCAAATGAAAAGAACGATAAAAGTTTGAATTGAGGAGCCGCTTGGTCTTTTGCAAGGATAACTTGCAACACACAAACTTTAGTTGAAATAAATGGAACATTTAAATGAAATAAAGGCTGCACAGGGATTTCTGTTTAGACTTTTAAACCGTTTTCGGATTTTTGACAAATTGCCATTTGCAATATTTACACGGCTGCAAAATATCCGCCTCAGAAGAAACAAGATGGATGTGTTCACTACGGTAATGCTAGCTGTAAAATGCGTTACGTAAAGGCAAACCGCTCAATGTTATTTTTAAAAGATCAAGAAAAAACATCATTTGAAAGACAATGAAAAGAAGATTAAACAGAGGAAATTTGAAGCTGAAGCATTTGCGCTTTTACAAAAGAAAACACAAAACGAAATGGAGTTGTAACCATTAATTTGAATGAAAGAAAACCTGTGCAAACAGCAGCAGCAGCAACAGAAACGAGTGACGGCAATTTGTGCTTCACAAGCGTTGTAGGTCAATGGGATCGAATTGACTCGAGTTCATTCAAGAAAAATATGCAAATGAAACACGTGGCATGTGACAGTATCTGATTACCAGACGTAGACGACTCAGATGAAAATGATATACTACAGTTTTTATAAAAGGTAAAATTTGAGAAAGGTAAGTAAAACAATGAAGTTTACTATGTACGTAAAAGAAATTGAAACCATGACCGATATATAGCAAGACATGCGTTCCATTAAATGGAATAGAGTATACGAAAACATATGTTTTATCTTTTACATGTTTCAGTCATTAGAAGAATTTTAGTCGAATGAATCAACTCCAGCACTTTTTACTTTTCGTTTGATTTGAAGCCTGATACTTATTCTCTTGGTCTCCCGTTTGTTTACGCAGACGTAAACACACCAAGACACCGGCTGTCAAGCGGTGTTAGGGGACAAACACAAAAACAAAGACACACACACACACACACACACACACACACAAATATATATATATATATTTATTTATTTATGTGTTTCAGCCAAGTGGCTGCGGTCATGCTGGTGCACCACATATATATATATATATATATATATATATATATATATAAATACATACACACACGAGTTGATCAGTATAAGGAAAATAAGGCAAGGTAGATGCTAAAATGATTCTATCCTGAAGTACATTTTAGTACCGGTTTCCGTCTTTTAGACCTTTTCAACTAAGAGTAAAATAAGAAAGACAATTAAATTGGAGAAAAATATTTGAGTGAAAAGTTTTGTAAATATTTTCATAGTCTTCAGATAGCCTGTCTCTCTCACCCTCTCTTCCTTTGTCAACGCTTGGTAGGTAGGTAGGTAAGTAGGTAGAAGTAGATCTGAAGGAACAGTTTTATGAACACGGATGGTTTAAGCAGGAGCAGCCGAGGGAGTAGTAGTAGAAGAAGAAGAAGAAGAAGAAGAAGAAGACGACGACGACGAAGAAGAAGAAGAAGAAGAAGAAGAAGAAGAAGAAGAAGAAGAAGGAAGAGGAGTAGGAGAAGGAGGAGGGAAAGAAAAGGAAGAAGGAGAAGGAAAAGAAAAGGAAAATACAGGAATCTTCTTGGAATCTTCTTTAATGGTCAAATGACGTTAAAGTGACCTGTTGTTGTCGTAGCAGTAGTGGTTGGAATCGTTCTAAATTAGTGTAGTTGTTTCATCTGTGGCAGAAGTATTCAAAAGAGGGTTCTATTTTGCGATAAAATATGCTTCTTTACTAATGCGCTGATTATAGGTTGCATTGTCCCTGAATTTATAGAGGTGAAAAATTCTAAAATTGTGTTGTTCGTTTGTGGCGCAAATATAGATGTGCTCGTTTAATCCAATCTTTCTAGAATGAATATCCTTTAAAACCTGACAAAAAAGGATATATATGATATTTATAATAATTAAGTTGGCTAGACGCAATTTAAAACAAAAAAGAAAAGAATTCACCGCCGCTGAAAGTGACTGAGTACCAGCATTGCTAGAAATAGAAGTCTAAGACTATTTAGCCATAAACAAAGCACATATTCTATGCACTGGTAAAGGAGCCAGAACGTCCCCACAGTAAGCGAAGGTATGAGATTAGAGCACTAAATTTCCATGAAAATAATGTTCATCAGCGATACTACTCCATTGTTGGTAATGAAGTTAAGTTCCACTTGTCAGTATTTATAGAATTTACCATAGTAATCAATGGCTGATTCAGCAAAATGGTAATGTAAAAACTATAAAATAATTAAGGTGTCTAGACGCAATTTCGAACCAAAAATGAAATAAAAGTCAGCTTTAGTGACAGCGAATTATATATATACACACATATACACAACGGGCATCTTTAAGTTTCTTATTTCTTTATTGCCCACAAGGGGCTAAA
>NC_068985.1:115688661-115691715 GCF_001194135.2 Octopus bimaculoides
ACCGAAGGGCTTGGTAAAAATTATAAATTGTTGATTTATTAATAAATTAATAAAGCTTTACCCTTTTAATTTGTATTAATTATATATATACACACATATACACAACGGGCATCTTTAAGTTTCTTATTTCTTTATTGCCCACAAGGGGCTAAACATAGAGGAGACAAACAAGGACAGACAAAGGAATTAATTCGATTGCATCGACTCCAGAGCGTAACTAGTATTTAATTTATCGACCCCGAAAGGATGAGAAGCAAAGTCGACCTCAGCGGAATTTGAACTTAGATCGTAATGGTAGACAAAATACCGCTAAGCATTTCGCCCGGCGTACTAACGTTTCTGTTAGCTCGCCGCCTTTCAAGCTCGGGCTTCTTTAAGTTTCTGTCTACCAAATCCATTTAAAACGCTTTAATCAACCCGAGGCTCTAGTAGAAGACACTTTCCCAAGGTGCCATCCAGTGGGACTGAACCCGCAGCCATGTGGTTGGGGAGAAAGCTTCTCCCCATGCAGCCACGCCTGCATCGTGTATCTGTTTTTCTTGAAATATTATGAAGTTGTGTTTAGGAAATAGATAGAAATGGTTGGACATAAACCTGCGCACAGTTTAGAGAGTCACAATATATATGCCACGCAAAATTTAAAAGCAATAACATTAACTATGTATTCGAAAAGAGAAAAGAGAAAGCACAAAGATACCAAAATCAAAAGAAATTGTCGTGTAACAAATACAAATAACGGTATTTTAAATTAACCTTAATAGCATACGCAACAGCATTGCTGTCATCAATCGATACAGGACGTATCCAGGAAATAAGAGATCATGGAATAATTATAAAGGTATAATATATGGAATAATTTGAGGCTGCGAGCAGGCAAAATCGTTAAAACGCTGGCCTTGTGGTATTTCCTCTGTCTCATGTTCTGAGCTCCAATTCCACCGAGGTCGAATTTGCTTTTTCTCCATTTTGGGTTCGATAAAATAACTACCGGTTGAACCCTGGGGTCGGTGTAATCAACATACCTTCTACCACAAATGTGCTGGTTTTGTACTAATCAATATATAGAATACGTCAAAAACGGGATTGTTATACTCTATCATAATTCAATTTTTGAAAATGGTGGTGGTGTACACAGATAGAAATAGTTGTGAGAATCTCTGGACAGTACGTAACACGAAGGGTGTTTCAAGATTTGTTTGGTGTAGCTTAGAACAGTCGGCTGGTCTTTAAGATTGAGATCGAGGTAAGCGAGGTATTACACACCGTTCTATGAACGGGTGTTCGAATATGAGAGAATACGAAGGACAAAGGCTACGACCAGTGACATCAGTAATGATGCTCAATCGTGGTTCAAGGTCACTTTGCAGCTCAGTAAGAATAGAGCTTAAGGACCGAGTTGACACAAAGCAACATGTAGTTCGATGGAATATGAATAGATATGCAAGTGTTGACCTGTTAATTCTAGAAAGCAATTCCAGAGTTACCCTCCAGTGTAAGGGCAAAATATAACCATTTAACTAGTGGCGCAGGCAAACAGTAAATACTTTTTAGCTCTGCTTTACTAGTATTTACCAAAGGCAGACATTCCCTCCAGTAGATTTGGAAAAGCAAAGGAGGAGGAAAGATGGCAAATAAGGGGAAGAAATTCACACAGCTTCTGTTGCAGGTTCTAGAAACTAGTGTTTGCAGAACACTGTCGCTCACTGCTGCATTTAGTGCATAAAACATTTTCTCACCACTAGGTGAAAAGCTGACGGCCAAGATACTGAAGACAAAGAGATAGTATCTGCACGTCTTTTTGATATAATCTGTCCAGAGGAAATTCACAGAAATTTAATTTTGGATAAAAATTGAGTTAAGCAGACGTGTGCATAGCCACTATATAGAGCTTTGTCAGCATTTAAATATTCTTTGATTTCACTTGGAATGCAGTTTATCATAATGCAATTAATATTGTTAATGTCATTACCATTTAAACTAATAATGACACGACCGCGCTGATAATCTATAGATTTTCAGTTGCTGTTTATATGTGCTTATTTTCTTTTCAATCTCAAGGTAAGGATTGGACTATCGAAATTCAGAGAGATATGTGACTGTCTGTTGTGAATATCATTTGTGAAAGTAAATTAAATGTATATTATAGCCAATAAGTATTGCTGTTGAGGGTTGGATGATGGAATCTTTGACTTGTCTTGACTTCCTTTTTTTGTAAAATTCGGTAACAAGGTTTAGTATATGCGTAAAAGTAAAGGGAAGGAGTTACTAAACGCGAAGGCGAGTTGCAGGCCATCATGTATATATATAATTACACGTACTTATGTCTGCAGTTTTAGTTTTTTTCTTTTACTTGTTTGAGGGATTGGAGTGCGGCCATCTTGACGCACCGGCTTGAAGAGTTCTAGTCCATCAAAATCATTCTTAAATATTCATAAGCGTTTACATTTACCGAACTGCTGTATGGTGGGGGACGTAAACAAACCAATATCAGTTGTCGGGAGCTAGGGTGGGGGACAAACAGATAAAAAGACACACACTCACACAAATACTCACGCATACACACATACACACACACGCACACACACACACGCACACGCACAAACGCATATGTGTATATATCTCTTTTATTCTGTTACTTGATTCAGTCAATTGACTGGGGCCATGCTGGAGCTCCGCCTTTATAGTCGAGCAAATCGACCCCAGAGCTTATTCTTTGTAAGCGTGGTACTTATTCTATCGGTCTTGAGTCAATATTGCTTCATGGAGACGCAAACACACCAGCGTCGGTTGTCAAGCGATGCGGGTGGGGGGGGGACACACAAACATACATACATACATACATATAAATATATACATATATACATATACGACGGACTTCTTCCAATTTCCGTCTACCAAATCCACTCACAAGGCATTGGTCGGCCCAAAGAAAACACTTACCGAAGGTGCCATACAGTGGGACTGAACCCGTGACCATGTGGTTGGTAAGCAAGCTACTTACCACACAGTCACTCCTGCACCTATCTATCTATCTATCTATCTATCTATCTATAT
>NC_068985.1:115691950-115692595 GCF_001194135.2 Octopus bimaculoides
CCATGCCTGAAACTATGTGTGTTATGTGCGCTATACTTGTATATATATCTAAGCACTTATGTATCAATCTATTAATGTGAGTTTATGTATGTGTTTATATAAGTTTGTATGTTTGTATGCAAAAGTACAGGTGTTTACATAAGTAGATCTGTTGGTTAAAATTATGTATTAATGATATTGCAATACTACCGCAAGCTATTTCTTTGATGAAGATGTCTGGTTTTGACTGTTGCCTAGGTGCTAATTATTCTAATGATGTTGCTCGCTGCTTCACTCAACGTTGTGGTCGTTGTTGATATTTCTGATTTTATTGATGATGTTCAAATTGATTGAGTTTTTGAAAGTTTCGAGACTACTAAAACACTTTTAGATTGATCGCCATTGTGTCTGTATATTAACCAATATTAAAACTTTCTCAGAATCGAAAAACGTTGTTTTCCTTGCTTCTGGCATGACTGGAGAAAGAAATGCTTATTTAGTCGTATTACGAAATAACCTATTACTATTATTATTATTATTATTATTATTATTATTATTATAATTATTATTATTATTATCATCATTATTAATTATAATTTTTGTTGTTGTTATTATTTGTAGTTATAGTAGTAGTACAAGTAGTATCTCCACGGTCGTCACCATTGT
>NC_068985.1:115693413-115696569 GCF_001194135.2 Octopus bimaculoides
ATATATATAGTGTTAGGGAAAATAACCAAGTTTCAAGAACTCATCGATGAAAATCCACTATCACATATAATTGAGTTTTTACCTGTAATTTTGGATTTTGTCCCTAATATTATTATTATATATATATATATATATATACATATATGTTTATACATATTTATGTATATATGCGTATACCTATTTATGAAGAGATTATTTTCAGTTTCCGTCTTTGAAATCCGCTTTGTTCCGCACGCATCTATAGTAGAAGACAATTGCCGAAGTTACCTCGAAGTGGGACTGTATTCAGAACCATGTGGTTGTGAAACAAATTTCTTACTACACATCAAGGCCTGCTTACGTTTTTTTGTTTTTGTATGCCACATTAATTTTGTTCTGCTGGACAGCCTGTTCTGTTGTTTATTGTATTATTTATATGTCTTGTTCGTTTTTTTTTTCTTTTGTTTTCTGTAGAAGGTTGTTTCGGCACGGCTGTTTCGGCACGGCTGTTTCGGCACAGCAATTTCGGCCCTGCCTATATGACATTGTTGATTCGATGCGGATTTATTTAAGGTTTCAATATTTCTCTGGTTCTCTCCCTCCACTCTAATCCTCCTTATCTCCCCCCTCCCCCTCTCGCTCTCTCTCTCAGGTTGCGTGAGTATATTTCGATTGAGTATTTATATCAATCACGTTCAATTAATAAATTCTAATCTCTCTCTCTCTCCCTCTTTCTATATGCATGCGTATATACCTGCGCGTGAGCTATTATGCATGTTGATATGTGTTTGCATACATGTGTGTGTATGCTTTGCGTGTTTATATGAATGCGCGTCTGTAATTTTTTTTTCCAGCACCAGAGAGTACTGTTGCCAAAACACTCTCAATGTCCAGTGAGATGTTCCAAATCGTCAGCATCATTCCGGTGTAATGTGGTCTGTCTTGAACCCCGACCGTCAAGTCCAAATATGCCTTGTTGAACGTCTTTACTTTTACAGCTGAACGTTTTTGCTCTTATCTTCTTAAATTGGTCATTGATGTGGCAAAGTACATCTAGCAGATACCCTCAGATACTGAAAACATGTCTGATAAGTACAGATACGTCTAATGAACCTCGAAAAAGAAACTAAATTGCCCATCAATAGTTCAGTATAACATTTCTTTGGAATATTCTGGGAATGTTAAATATTGAAATAATCTTAATTTTGTCAAAAAAATAAAATTTATAGAAATTAATTACAATTTCCTGCAGATTCTAGGCATCAGCAATAGGATAATAATACTTACTTACAACCCAAGAATATATAGGTAGAGTTTTTGCAAAATTGTTTTCTCCCTGATAGAATTTTCTCTCTCTCTCTCTCGCTATATATATATATATATATATATATATATATATATATATATATATGTATGTATACACATATACATATACATGTAGATATATAGATAGATATATACATACAAACATACATACATATATATATACATATATGTATGTATATATATATGTGTGTGCGTATACATATATATATATATATATGAATGTATATATATGTGTGTGGGAGAGTGTGTGTGTCTGTTTGTGTCTACATATTCGTATATTCATACACATATATGCCTATATGATACTTCAGAAGAGTCTGAAGCTGAAACATTTTGACCCAGGATGAACCCAGTACTCACTGTGAGATATTGAACTTCCCAATATCCATGGTATACGGGTGCGCGCGCGCGCACGCGAGGTTGTTGTGTGTGTGTGTTGTGTATATAAATGTAGGTAATGCCTGGTACTGTCTGTAGGTGTATATAGCTCTCAGTTTACATTTGCAGCGTATACAACTCCAGAAACTATCATTTTTATGACATAAGGAAAAAGCTTTTCTCTAACACAAAGAGATATTTTTCGACAGACACAATCAGCATAGATACAAACCTATAAAGTGTCACAACTTGTGACACGCTAGATAACCTTAAACAAAACATTTGTAGCTTTATAACGCCTAAGTATGTTATACGACATAATACTCTGCTTCAAAGAAGCAGAAATATGGTAAAAATATGGTGGAATACAAGAGAATAGATACTGAAAGCTGGAACTTCTATATTCTATTGTAACTTACACAATATTCTGTGTTTTCTATATTTTATTCCATATTTTATTGTAACATGTACAATATATCGACAGATCATTATAAAAAAAGAAAGTGACGCGCACGTTGGGATAGAATTAATGGATTGTTCCTTCTTTTTTCTCTTAGAAGCCGTTTCCATGATATAAGCTTTAAAATATTTTGATTAAGAACACGAGATGAGAAATAGGTATCATCTGACTGATAGGGGTATTGGCTATTAGAAATATTTTCCATTCTTTCATCTTACATGGTTTCTAAAAGAAGCAGATGTAAGTTAAAAGCACATAGACATACACGTGGAATCATACAAGCGCATACAGACACGCATACATTCACAAATGTAAAACTGCTGGCACATGTACGTACATAACGATAATGGCTTATCAATTACATCACATATTTAAGTGTATATGCAGACATACGTACATAAAAGCCAATATGTAAATATACATCTACATATATGTGTGTGCGTGTGTGTGTGTGTGCGTATGTGTGAGAGAGAGAGAGACAGACAGACAGAGAGAGAACAGGCGTATTTTTGCGCGTGTGTGCATGCGTATGTATATGTATGTCTATACACATACATGCATACGTTTATGTATATATACGTATATATGCCAATGTATATGAGCTTCCATGCAAGTAAATTTGGATTTAAAAGCAAGAATAGGAGTGCACATTCCTACAACAGAATGTAAAAAATATAGTTGTTCTATAACGGTAATATTTGCACCCTGTTACCACTCCGAGTAACTCAATCAAGCCAAGGAGGATGAAGATATATCTCAGCCTATAGTATTCATGTATGTAAGTATTTATGTATGAACCTATATATTCTTGTATAAATACGTAAATACATCTCGGTCCTTACATGCGAATACGAAAACATACAAGCATATATATATATATATATATATATACACACACATATATATATATATATATATATATATATATATATACACATAAATATATACACATATATATACACATATATATATATATACATTTGTATAAATATATATACATATATGTATATATA
>NC_068985.1:115697302-115697917 GCF_001194135.2 Octopus bimaculoides
ATATATATATATATATATATATATATATATATGGCATATTTACACCACAAACACACACATGCACACATACACATATATTTATATGTGATGTATTGAATGGTTGGGTGGTAGTAAATTTGCTCCCCAATCACATGGTTCTAGGTTCAATCCCACTGCCTGTCACCTTGCGCATTGTGAGTGGATTTATTGACGGAAACGGGAAAGAAACTCGTCGCATATACGTGTGTGTGCGTGAGATTGTGTGTATGGGTGCGAGTGTGTTTGTATGTCTGTATGTGCATGGGTGTGTGTGTGAGTTAGTGCGTCTGTAGGTATTTATGAGTGTGTGTGCTCGTGCGTTTGTGCGCGTGCGTGCGTGTGCGTGTTTCTGCGTGTTTGTGTCCGTCTATCGCCGCTTGATAATCGGTGTGGGTCTATTTACGGGCCCGTAACCAAGCGGTTCGGCAAAATAATCCCATTGAAGAATTACCAGGCTTAAATGGAAAAGTAAAGGAACCAATCCATTTCGACTGAAAATTCATGGGGCAGGCGTGGCTGTGTGCATACAGGCGCTGTGAAGCTGTGTGGTAATTAGCTTGCTTCCCAATCACATACATTCGGGTTCAGTCCCCCTGC
>NC_068985.1:115699152-115699536 GCF_001194135.2 Octopus bimaculoides
ATATATATATATATATATATATATATACATATATATATAAATCCATTTACTTATAGAAAATTAATGGCTATCTATAACATCTTTCCATAGGCACCAATAACGATTCACTCAAATATCTGCTTATAGAAACACATGCAGTCGAATGATGTCACACTGAACGCCATTAATAGGAAATACAAATCCTCGCTTTGATAGAATATCAATTAGCATGGAGTATCATACACCCGCATGCATATATGTGCACATATCCAATAACATCCTAATGATGCATGCATACCCCCACCCCCATACATATATGCATATATATATATATATATATATATATATATATATATATATATATATATATATATATATATATATATATATATATATATATATATA
>NC_068985.1:115700486-115701315 GCF_001194135.2 Octopus bimaculoides
ATATATATATATATATATATATATATATATACAGAGATGTTACATGTCATTTGGCGGAGAATTTAGGAAGTATACTTTTGCCATCGTAGATAATTTGATGAAGGTTTCAATTATAATTATTGCATGGGTACCCTCTTTCTTGATATCCTCCATAGTGGAAAACGTGTATTAATATTACTGTAGCCATTTCAGTGATACAATCCCAGGGAACTGTTTGCCATAAATTGTTCACTTTGCAAATACCCAAGCGATTAATGCAGAGAAGAGTGAGAAAGAAGCTTATACAGCAGACAAACAGCTTACTAGAAAAGCATCTAAGATCAATGAAAGATATTTATTGCAATAAATATCGTATACTGGAAAAGCTTTTTCAGTTTCAACCAACCAGTCTGTCATTTCCTCCCCTCTGCGTCACATTTCTCCACCTCATCTTCCCTCCCTACCCACCTCCTCATCCTTACTCTTCCTCCTTCCCCTCCGCCTCTTCCTCCTTCTACTCACCCATCACCCACCTCCTAACTCCCCCTCTTACTCTTCCTCCTTCCCGTCCCCCCTTTCCTCTGTCTATGACGTTAAATGCAGTTATCCCGTTTACAAATGTGGGTTCAGTCCTACGGGCAGCCTTCGAGATTTTCCTTTAAAAAGCGTTTTTAACCCAGTTTATACACGCTGTTATTTATAGCTCTATGTGCTTTGAGTTTCATATTCTGAAAGAAAAAAGAAATAACTAATTACTTCACGTTCTTTCAGATTTAAAAAATCTTTATCACATCAACAACAACAACGCACAAACATAAATGTGTGTGTGTATATATATATATATATATAT
>NC_068985.1:115701796-115706651 GCF_001194135.2 Octopus bimaculoides
TTAAATCAAATACAGTTTTAAAAAATTATTTCCATAGTTTTTCAAATGCAAGGGATATTTTCCTTTTTTCTACTTGTCTCTGTGTCTCTTTTTTACTCTTGTTGGTTCTAGGTAGTTAGTAGCAGCTAGTTTGATATAAACTCTTGTCTTCGAGTGCTTAAGCAGCTGTAGTAGTAGAGAAAGGAGGTGGTGGAGAAGACATTCCAAATTAAAGAAGGATCTACAACCAAAAGCCGTACCATACATCTCCACATACAACCCTCTTAACAATGAAGCCTTCGACACCATCCTCTAAAACATTCCCCTTCTAAAAAATGGACTACAGAATGAACTTAATCCTCCAAACGCACACCATCATAAAGAGTAAAAGACAGCCTAAATCTATAAAAAGTCTCCTAACACAAGCGCGAATATGCTCAACAACAACACAGAAGCTGTCATTAAAAAAAATGCGGAAGACCCAACTGTGGTATATGTGTCAATGTAATTGAGGGATCAGAGTTCTCTTTCAAACAGAGACAACGTTTGACAATAAAAAGCAACTTCACATGTGCTTCGGAAACCTGCTACACATATTAATCTGCTGTGGGTGTCGAGAACAATACATAGGTTAAAGATAAAGCAGTCTACGTCAAATAATGGCTCTGCACAGATCCCAGATGAAATTTCCCGAAAACAGAAAAGTAGCATTCAGCAAACACCTCGATATTTGCGCAAAAAAAAAAAATATATATATAGCTTCAGAATGTTTCCCCTCTACCAATTCAGGGACGATACAACCTGTAGTCAGCGCATTAGTAAAGAGCCATTCTTTATCACAAAATATAAACCCCTTTTGAATGCATCCACATCACCAGGGCCTTAGAATAACACCCACGCAAATATTAAAAGCCATACATTCAAAACAATCACCTCGAGAATTTATTCAGAACAATTCCAATCACTACTATTACAACTACAACGGGTCACTTTTCGGTGACTTGACCATTTAGCATCATCCTACTGTCATACCACAACCGCATTCGTTTCTTCTTCTTCTTCTTCTTCTTCTTCTTCTTCTTCTTCTTCTTCTTCTTCTTCTTCTTCTTCTTCTTCTTCTTCTTCTTCTTCGCCCCCTGCTTTCTCTACTACTACTGCTGCTTAAACAATCAAAAATATGAATCCATATCAAGCTAGCTGCTGCTAACGGCCTAGATCCAGCAAGGGTAAAAAAGAGAGACAAAGACAGGTAGCAAAAAGGAAAATGTTCCTTGCATTTGAAAAACTATGGAATCTTGTTAAAAATTATTTTAGCATTTTCTACCTTGTCTTATTATCTTTATACATATCATCTCGTGTGTTGCTTTTCAACCTTCTACATATATATATATATATATATATATATATATATATATACACAAACGTATGTATGTATACATGTGCATAAATGTGACTTACTTGAATTAACTATTCGACTGCAGCCATCCTGGGGCACCAACTTATTAAGTTTAACAGAAGAAGCCTTTTCAAGTACTTATTCTTAAAGACTGGTATCTATTTTATCCCTCCTTTTTTATTGAACTGCTGGTTACAAGCAAATACCAGTTGTTCAACGGTGAGGTGTACAAGCATCAACGTACACATCCATGCATGCACACACACACACAGAAACATACACACACACATATATATAGGACCATTTCCCACACAGTTTTCATCTACCAAACACACTCACGTTGGTCGACCTAAGGCTAAAGCAGAAATCATTCACCAAGGGTACTGACCAGTTGGATTGAACCCGAAAGCACTTGTTGGCGACAAAGCGAGATGCTTAACCATACATAAATACCCGTTTGATCGTTCATGTGTAGAAGACAACATAAACTACAGTGGTTTGGGATCAAGCCTGAGGTTGTACGACCTTGTATTTAAAACATACATATATTTTCGTATTCTGAATTGTAGTTTTATATATCTTACAACGCTATTATTTTTTCCGTTGCCATGCTGTGGAGTCTGCTCATTTTGAACTTTAGATTTCCTATAAAATCCATTGGCGAGCAAGTTCAAATCAGAAAAGCTAATATGTAGAAACGAAATATCATATATAAAATGTAAAAAATAAATAATGAAATGTAAAAGGTATTTGAGTCAATTTGAAAAAAAAAAAAAAAGAAAATATAAAATGATAGAAAGCAACAATAAAGGCATCGTACACGAAAAAGAAATTGGAACTGGTAAGTGGAATACATTCACTAAAAAATGTGGTTGCTCTGCATGAAAGAACATAAAACTATTGATCGTTCTGATTTTTCAATTCAAGTTGAATATAAAAAAAAAAAAAGATTACTTGCACAGAACAACAGGTTACGTGTGAAGATTGATGAGATAGTCAAATCATAGAAATTCAGCTGACCTCAAAGGTCTATTCGTTAATCCCTTGTATGAACGTGCTGTAAGAAGTATATATCGATGAAGAGAAACTAAATGACGTCTACCATAGTGTTGAATATATACGCATTCTACACCAGATGTGATTATTTACGAAGCTAAACCCACTGATTTACTGATGGAGAGAGTCAACATGAAAGAGATATTTGACCCTATAATATTAATTTTAAATTTTTGCCCAAAACCAGCAATTTGTTGGGTGGGGTTTAAATCAATTTCATTAACCTCAGTGCTCAACAGGTTCTTAGATTATAAACCCTGAAGCGGATGGAGGCAAAATCGGTAGAGTTTGATCAGAGAACGTAAAGATGGACGAAATGCCGCTAAGCATTTTGTCGACTGGGCTAACGATTCTTCTGGCTCGCCGCCCTAAATTATTTGGCAATATCGGTTTCAGATTCTGGCACAAGGCCAGCAATTTAGAAAGAGGACTCAAGTTATTTTCATCGACTCCAGTGCTCAACTAGTACTTATTTTATCGACCCCGAAATAGTGAGAGGCAAAGTCGACTTCGGCCAAGTGGACCTCGGCAAAATCGACCTCGGCAAAGTCGAACTTTTGATGTGAAATATTCTATATGCAGTCATCAAGTAGGGACGAAGCGTATAATTGCTGACAAAATACCCAAAGGATATTATGTCTATGTTGAGGATGTCATTGGTTTTGACCAACCTGTTGAAGAGCACGTTAAAAAAAGGTTAGTTGAACTGACTTCAGTTGTGAAAACCTCGACATTTCAACTTTAAAAAAAATATATTTTGAGTCATTTCACTGCGGCCATGCTGTAGCACCGCCTTTATTCGAGCAAATCGACCCAGGACTAATTATTTGTACGCTTAGTACTTATTCTATCGGTCTCTTTTGCCGAACGGCTAATTTACAGGGACATAAACACACCAGCATCGATTGTCAAGCGATTTTGGTGGGACAAGCACAGACATATGAACATATGCACACACACACATACATACATACATACATACATACATACATATATATATATATATATATATATATATATATATATATATGACGGGCTTCCTTCAGTTTTCGTCTACCAAATCCACTCACAAGACTTTGATAGGCCCCAGGCTATAGTAGAAGACCCGTAACCATGTGGTTGGTAGGCAAGCTACTTACCACACAGCCACACTGCGCCTGTTAAATAATGACAAATATCTTCTCCACCAAGCATATATCTGTTACCTAAAATTTGAAACAGAAAATGGAGATATTAGAATTCATCATTGATTAACCTTTATTGTAGAAAGCTGCAACATAAACGATATGGTGACGTTTACCGGGAATCACGCAGTGAATCATAGTCAATCCTTTGCACTGCGACTAATCTAAAGCTTCATGAAAGTCTACGAAATGTTCAACGTTAATTCGTCCTCAGGACACTACACCATATTCCTGAATGTCAGACTGAATATGTTATAGTTTTGGCTAACAGAGTCTAATCCTAATAATAAAATTGAGCCAAAAGTCTATCATATAGAATCAATCCATTCTGCTGTTTCGAATTCTACTATCAAAAGCCGTATGTATGAAATTACAATGACTCAACCGAATACATGGTTCCCTTCTGATAGATCGAGCTTTGCAGGTAATCGATCAAACTTTTGATCCATTGAATATGGTCCCAGTGGTGATTTCTGCATTATCGACTTAGAGGAGAATCCAGCCCAAATTAGCTGTAGTTTCAATGATGTATGATTCATCGATGGTTTCGATTTGGCATTCTGAGAATTTGTGTTCTAGAAGCTTCCAAACAAGAGCAAATCGGCATCGGTTCTAATATCGAACAGAAAATCATAACTTCACAGATTCCATCCATCGTTCAAGGACGAGCAAAATAACAGATAGACTAGAGCGTCAAAGTACAGGTGAATATGAAAATAATTAAAAGTTATTATGGTCGCTTCCAGTCGACAATAATTGAGATATACTACAGACGAAAGCAAGCGGCAACAAACCATTTACAATAATTTCAGAGAAGAGTACACTCCTTTTCAAAATAAAGGGGCATATAAGCCCTAGACAGAATAAAATGAAGGCTTTCCTATCCGTGTAGGAGTCGAAACCACATACCTCTGTTAACACGACTAAGTGTGTTACCTTTACACAACCGAGTCAGCCTCTCCAGTTCTGTCAAGTGTCTTCTTCTATAGCCTCGGGCCGAGCAAAGCCTTGTGAGTGGATTTGGTAGACGGAAACTGAAAGAAATCCGTCGTGTATATATATATATATATATATATATATGTATGTATGAGTGTATATATATTTGTGTCAGTGCTTGTCCCCACAACATCGCTTGACAGCCGATGCTGGTGTGTTTAGGTCCCCGTAACTTAGCGGTTCAGCAAAAGAAACCGATAGAATAAGTACTAGGCTTACAAAGAATAAGTCCTGGGGTTGATTT
>NC_068985.1:115707272-115709533 GCF_001194135.2 Octopus bimaculoides
ATATATATATATGTATATATATATATGTGTGTGTGTGTATAACTTTTATGTACAGGAGTGACTGTGTGGTAAAGAGGCTTGCTTCCTAGCGACATGATTCCGGCTCGAGCTGCCCAAAGCATTGTAGTTAGATTTGGTAGAGAGAAACTGAAAGAAACTCGTTGTGTGTATATATGTGTGTGCATGTGTGTGCATGTGTGTCCCACCATCACTTGACAACCGGTGCTAGTTTGTTTAAATCTTTCAGACTGCGACAACCTTATATTAGCTTAAAGGACCATAAGGAAAATTTGCTACGAACCTTTTCTTAGCCTCATCTTCCTCAAGTTCTGATATAGGTAGGGTTAGAAAAAATTATATTAGAGAGAATTCTACTCCATTTTCGTTCCAAGCTTACACTAAGCCTCTAGACTAACGCTCCAAACGTATGTGTGTGTGTCTGACTGTCTGCCTTTTTGTCTCCCACCACCGCATGACAACCCGTATTGGTGTGTTTACATCCACGTTACACATCGGTTTGGCAAAAGAGAGCGATAAAATAAGTACAGGGCTTAAGTTAATAATAATTCGACAAAAAATCCTCAAAGCAGTGCTCCAGCATGGCCACTGTCTATTGACTGAAACAAATAGAATACTAAGAAAAGAATATAAATATGAAGTATGTATATACCTAGACAATTGTGGAGGCACGTTGCTTCGAGTTGGGTTGTTGCATTCAGAATCGTAAGATTGTGGTTTCCTGTCTTGCACTTCATTTCCACTCCATTTAGCAGATAAAAATGAGGAATCATTCAACAGAACAGCGTCCTGTCAACGGTAGCTATATATACGCCAAAGAATACAGGATACTGGATATTATGAGCTTAGAGCTCAGGAGAGACCTCCCTTTAATCACTTGATCCTTGAGTACACGTCTAATACAAACATACATAAATACTTACAGTAACACACGCATAGGGTAAAGACAACGAACTTTAAAACCGCCAATAAAGGAGGGACAAATTTTGGCAAGTATCGTATTAGTTTTATGCTTTACTGGGTGAAAGAGAGATGCATAACGTTTCGGAAATCGTTCTTTCACAAGGCAAGAGAAAAACATAAGAAGAACGAGAAAGAAAAAAAGTGAGAGTATAAATCTGTGTTCCGTAACCGGTATACCGCGGCGTGGTACGAGGCGATGCTAAGTGTACCGCAATGTGACCTTAATATAATTTCTTCCCACTATAATTTTAGTTATACTTCTAGTTCAGGAGTGTCGCATAATTTTGAAAATAATATAAGTGTACCGCAAGTGAAAAAAGGTTCCGGAGCACTGGTATAAATCAAAGAAAACGTTGGAAGATATGCGTTCATAATCATGTGTATATATATATATATATATATATATATATATATATACATATATATATATACATATGAATGTGTGTATGTGTGCATGACTGTCTGTGTCTATGTGAATATGTGTGTATATATATTTTCATATTTACATATGTATGTATGTATATATATATATATATATATATATATATATATATATATATATATATATATATATACATATATATATGAAATATAGATATATAATACGTAGAAAGGAGCAATATTTTTCTGATTTTATACCGGTACATACCAATTCATGCGAAAACACGTGAATCAATACGCATATGCGTATTTTTGTTTGCATTCTTTCGTGTGCTTGTATATGCGTGCATTTTATGTTTTAGTAGGTGTCTGTATTCATACATCCATTCCAACGACACACTGAATAAAATAAGACGGTCAAAGATCTCCTGACATTAAATGCTCAAATGGAAAGCATTAAGGCTTTTTTGTCCTGGATCCTTGAAAATGATCCACAATAAGATGTCTATTAACACACACTGTATTACATTTATGAGCTTCTCCGAGTGTATGAGTATATGAGCGTACAACTATATATATGAATGGCTGTATTTGAAATTCATATGTACATTGTGTATGCATGAATGCATGTGCATCCCTGTGTGTTTGTGCGTGCCCGTGTGTGTGTATGCGTGCACATGTGTGTGTATATTTATGTGTGTATATGTATGTGTGTTGTATGTATGTGTGTGTGTCTTTGAGAATAATCTCTGTTCATTTTCTGAAGTAACATACGTAGTAAACCTTACTTGACAAGAAACCTGAAGAGTTTATCAAAGATAATATAATCTCCATAGCTTTAGAGGAAGAGGAAATATTACGCTAAGTATGAATATATGTGCACATACATACAATATATA
>NC_068985.1:115709549-115710646 GCF_001194135.2 Octopus bimaculoides
ATATATATATATATATATATATGTATGTATGTATGTATGTATGTGTGTTTGTGTGTGTTTATAAAATATGTTCATATATATATATAATATAATATATAATATATACAATATATAATATATTAATACATATGTGTGTTGTGTGTGTACATGCGCACACACACACACACACACACACACACGCTCACACACAAAAGGATAAATATCTGTGCGTGCTTATGCGTCAATATCTGGATGGCAGCGTCAGCATAATCTTTACTATGCTGATAATCTTGTCTTCACAGGCCATGAACTGTATGATACGGTAACCTCCCATGTGAATGTTACATCCAAAATCAGTCTCTTTCTCGATGTAATGAAAAAAGAAGAAAACAAAAACTTAACACCATACTCATCAATGGAGATGAAAGTCATATAGTACACAAAACAAGGAGCTGAGTGTCTTTCCAGTGATATTTTCCCCTATATTATTGAAATACTTTTGGGCATGTAAAAGATAAAACAGGTGAGTCTGCAATGCACTTGAAAACCTAAAGCAATCAAGGATTTCAATCTGAAAAAAAAAAAAGGCTCTGTATAATGTACCTTCTTCAAAGCATGAAGAGAAACACTTTTTCAGTCTGGATCCAGAAAAAAAAGGGAGTTTCACGATTGCTTTAGTTATATTCACATGAGACTTTTCATGAGGAATCAAAACATGGATTGAGCCGAAGACGAAATGCGAGATTTAATTTATGGAAAAATTTTATCAAAGTCCACTATTGTCGTTAAACCTCAAGTTAGCTTCCGAGCCTCGGCTATGATGTTCAAAAAGAAGCCATATCGGAGATTTCCCAACTTCATATTGATATTAGTGGCGGAGATAGATACATAAAATAAAATTGAATATCTATCAAAGGTAAAAAGGGGATAGAGATTGCTCAGCGGCTCGGCGTTCTGGCAAACATCTCGGTTGCGACTGCTAAAAAGATAATACATACATACATACATACATACATACGTACATAGATACATACGTACATACGTACATGCATACATACACACATGCACAAGCACACACACTCACGCGCGCATATATATATATATGTACATATATATAT
>NC_068985.1:115711088-115715726 GCF_001194135.2 Octopus bimaculoides
TATATATATATATATGTGTATCTGTATATATATATATATATATATATACATATTTAAAACTATGTATATATACATATATACACATGCATATACAAACTATGTATATACATGGATGCACATACATATATAAAACTATGTATATGCATATATATGTGTGCATGTGGGTATAACTATGTGTATATAGAATGTGTGTGTGTGTTGTATGTGCGTGTGTGTCTATGCATGTATGATGTGTGTATGTGTGTATACTTTCTCATACACATACTGGCGTTTATATTTACTCAGATCCTAACATGAACGAAGACACGCGCGATATTTGTGAGTGTTCATATTTTCCCGAAACCTATTATCTTAATCATCTTAAATACCACCACCGCAGTCCTCAACACGGCTCGCTTTCTTCTCTTTTCACGGCAGCATCATCTCCTTCATTATAATCGTTATTTTCATCTCATCATCATCACGATCCTCATCGTTTCCCCATCATCACTCTTTTTCTCGTTTGTTGCTATCATCATTAAAGTTAAAACCATGAAACGATCTATTTTCTATGGAAGGACAGCTGTAATAACAGACGTGATTCATGTGTAGGAGTCGACGGGGAACGGTAAGTGTCGATCTTTGCGCGAGAGGTGTTATGTATGGGGAGATGCAGTGAGCTGATATTTCAACTGCAACACCCCTTTGCCTTTTTCTACTCCGCTACCATGACATTCTTAGTCCTGATAGTTTTATCATGAAAGCGGCTGATCTTCAAACCGACACAACCTCTTACATGTCAACAAATATCTGTATATTTAGTCATGTCATGAGAAAATTATCTCCAACGTGTCTCTATGAATAGCTATTTAAACGGTAAATGTGCTGCGCGCATGCGCAGGAGTAATGCTATGTGCAGTGCCTGCTTTTGTGAATGTGTGTGTGCTGTTTCGTTTCTACTATATATATGTTATGTGCGTGCGCGTGTGTGGAGCGTGTGTTATCATAATCCACTTGCTTTGAACATCATCAATGTCATTTCCACTAATCTGTGCCTATATTCGGGCTTCTACTATACGTGTGTGTGTTTGTGTGTGTGTGTGTGTGTGTGTGTGTGTGTGTGTGTGTGTGTGTGTATGTGTATGTGTGTGTGTGTACACATATATATCTATATATAGGAATACATTCTTGTATAAGTATACCATCATATTTATTATACACAAGTATATACACTTATACGCATATACATTCATGTATATTTATGCAGAAAGAAAGAAAGAAAGAAAGAAAGAAAGAAAGAAAGAAAGAAAGAAAGAAAGATAGAGAGCGACAGAAGCTAACGTCTATATTTCATGTATTTACGTCGTTGAAAGAGGTTTAATTGAAGTGGATTATTTTCATACGTAGCACTCAATACAAAATGATGTACAGTTTTGCGTTTTGTTATTTGAATATTTGCAAATTATTGTTCCCAGCATTCTGTACGTAAATAGAGACACACACATTATAGATGTGTGTGTGTGTGTGTGTATCTATCTATCTATCTATCTATCTATCTATCTATTCATATATAAATATATATACCTACATGTATATATATATGTATGCATATAAATCTTTGTATGTGTGTATGCATATATATATTGTATAGATAAAATTCCTACATGAATATATATATATATATATATATATATACACGCGCGCGCATACACACACACGTGCACTCACATAAGTACATATATACCGACATACGTCCGTGTGGTCTGCCACGTGTGCTATAATTGTCACACATGCAGTTAAAAGGAAAACTTAATCGATTTTCCAAAAAACTCTTTTTTGGTATGCAGTATATCAATGAACAAATTTGGGGAAATGAAACAAAAGTAGTAGTAGTAGTAGTAGTAGTAGTAGTAGTAGAAGTAGTAGTAGTAAACTCAAACGGCTATTATCACCACTACTAATACTACTACCACTGCGACTACTATTACCACTACCAACACTAACACCACTTCTACCTTCTCCATCACCACTTCCACGACTATTATTACTACTAAAGCAACGACTACCAACACCCATACCACTTTTACAACCGCCACTACTACAATTAATATTACTACTAATAATAAACTTATCATATTAATAATTGATTTATTAAGAATAATCCTTTCAACTATAGACACAAGACCTGAAATTTAGGGGAGGAGGATAGTCGATTACATCGACACCGGTGTTTCACTGGTACATTATCGACCCCAACAGCATGAATGGCAAAGTCGACGTCGGTGGAATTTGAGCTCATGACGAAGTATTTCGTCCACTGTGCTAACGATTCAGCCAGCTCGCCGCCTTAATACTTTCCACTATAGACACAAGTCCTGAAATTTATAGAGGCAGAAAATCGATTACATCGACCCCAGTGCCTAACTGGTACTTATTTTATCGACCTCGAAAGGATAAGAGACAAAATAGACCTGGGCGAAATTTGAACTCACAACGTAAAGACAAACGAAATATCCCTAAGCATTTCGTCCAGCGTGCTAACAATTCTGCCAACTCCCGGCCTTACATAATAATAATAATAATAATAATAATAATGATAATAATAATAATAATAATAATAATAATAATAATAATAATAATCCTTTCTGTTATTGGCACAAGGCCTGGGTTTTGTGGGGAGAGGGACGGTCGATGACATCGACCCCAGTACTCAACTGGTACCTACTTTATCGACCCCGAAAGGATGAAAGGCAAAGTCGACTTCGGCGGAATTTGAACTCAGAACGTTGTGGAACAGGAAATATCGCTTAGCATTTCGCCCGGTGTGCTGCCGGTTCTGATCGCGATAAAACGATGGCAGGGAAAGCCTCTTCATGGCAAATATTGGGTTAAGCTAAATAGAAAAAGAAATAGTGGCTGTGTAGTAAGTAGCTTGCTTACGAACCACACGGTTCCGGGTTCAGTCCCACTGCGTGGCACCTTGTGCAAGTGTCTACTACTATAGCCTCGGACTGACCAAAGCCTTGTGAGTGGACTTGGTAGACGGAAACTGAAAGAAGCCCGCCGTATATATATGTATATATATATATATATATATATATATATATATATATATATATATATATATATATATATATATATATGTATGTATGTATGTATGTGTATATGTTTGTGTGTCTGCGTTTGTCCCCCACCCCAACATCGCTTGAAAACCGATGCTGGTGTGTTTACGTCCCCGTAACTTAGCGGTTCGTAAAAGAGACCGATAGAATAAGTACTAGGCTCACAAAGAACAAGTCCTGTGGTCGATTTACTTGACTAAAGGCGGTGCTCCAGCCTGGCCACATTGAAATGACTGAAACAAATAAAAAAGTGTAAAGAGTACACAAAGCAAAATCCCAGCAATGGCTGAGAAGCTCAGGACTTAAAGCAGAAACTGTTCGATTCTTAATTGCAGCACAAGGCCAAAGCCGTCTCACCAGAAAATCACCAAAAAACATGTAATAAAAATTAATACAACAACTAACTACAGAATATGTGGTGATGGAGAAAAAAACAATAAATCCTAATATCTCTGGCTACCCAGTCTTAGCTAAGAAGTAACATATTCACAGACAAGACAGCGTTGAGACCTATATACACTGGAAGCAGTGCCAATACTATAATAGAATAACAATAGAAAAAAAGTTATAGGCACACCCCAGAAAAAGGTCACACAAATGGGAAAGCAATCATACTATGGGATATGTTAATACAAACAGATAGAGAAATTAAGGCCAACAGACCGAATATAGTTGTCAGAGATCACCAAGAGAATAAATGCTTTCTTATTAACGTGTCGATACCAACAGATGACAATGTTTCTGTAAAAGAAACGGAGAAACAGAGAAACTTTCAAAATACCTTCTGTTGTGTCTGGGGAGAGTCATTCTCTTTTTGTCTCTTATAAGTTAACACACGCACCGGTAAAATTTCCACTTATTTATTTCTTGTTTTTCTGAAATTTTCGTTGCGTCTTGCAACCTTTTCAATAGTTTTGACTCTTTTAAAACTATTGAAAATGTTGCAAGACGCAACGAAAATTTTAGAAAAATAAGTAAGAAATAAGTGGAAATTTAATCGGTGAGTGTGTTAACTTAAAAGACACAAAAAGAGAATGAATCTCCCCAGACACAACAGAATATGCTTCACATAAAGAATCTTGCAAATCAAATCCAAAAACGAAATTTCAAAATACAGAGATCTGGAAATAGAGGTAACTCGAATGTGGAGCCTAAAAACAGAAGCAATTCTTATCATAGTAGGCGCATTAGACAGGATGAAAAAAAACATTCAGACAAATACATGACAAAAACAATCGGACTAACAAGTATATATATAACATAGAAAATATCACTACTAGGCACCGCGCACATCCTACTTAAAACACTTTCAATACAGGGAAAATAAGAGCACCGCAACAAACCACAGCACACACTCGAGGTACAGCAAGCTGCGCTTGGTAGTGAAGTGAAATCACGTGATAAAAATAGACTACTGAATAATAATAATAATAATAACAACAACAACAACAACAACAATAATAATAATAATAATAATAATAATAATAATATTAATAATAATAATCTTAATTGAGAAAGAAAGCTGGATCATAGATAT
>NC_068985.1:115716443-115717328 GCF_001194135.2 Octopus bimaculoides
AGATCATGAAGAAAATAATGCTTTCTAACTGATGTATCAATACCAGCAGATGACAACGCTTCCCTAAAAGAAATGGAAAAGCTTTCAAAATACAAAGATATGAACATAGAGTTAACTCGAATGTGGAATCTAACAACAAAAATAATTCCTATCATAGTAGGTGCCTTACGTATAATAAAAAAATATTCAGACAAATACATAACAAAAACGTCATGACTTACAAATATATATAACATATAGAAAATTGCACTACCGGGCACTGCACACATCCTACGCAAAACACTTTCAATACAGTAACCATAAGAGCATCACACCAAACCACATCACATACTCAAGGCACACAGAGCTGCGCTCGGTAGTGAAGTGAAAGCACCTTATAAAAATAAAACTAATGAACAATAATAATAATAATAATAATAATGGGAAGAAGAAAATTAGCAAAGGACAGAGGGAGGATATAACAATAACACTACAACGATAGCATAGGATGCCACAGCAGCAGTAATTTCAAAAACGCTTGCAGAAGAGATAGAAGGTTTGTGAGAAAACTATCAGGCACAACGTCCATGTATGATCGACATCAAATGTGTTCTGTATCAGAGAACCCTATAGGATTAGATTGCCCAAACCAAACTGTAAAACTTTATGGTTGTTACTGGCAGATGTTCCAGAGTCACTGTCAATGGAGTCGGGCTGACCGAGCCGAGAAACACCAGCAATGAAATCAACCAGGCAATAACAGGAATGTGATATATAATAAGTGAGTATACATACCTCAGAATCAATGAAGGGGAACAAGTGGAAAAAAGAATAAAGGTCCCCAAAAAAACGTGTCCGAATGTCAGCCCCACCCATACATTTATATTTATACATACTAACGTAGAT
>NC_068985.1:115717953-115724090 GCF_001194135.2 Octopus bimaculoides
TATTTGTCTGTGCTTGTGTACACGTTAGTCTATGACGGCGGTCCGAAAATTTAAGCTTCAAATAAAACACAAGACAAAAGCAATAAACTGAGGTAAGACTCCCGGCAGAATGATACAACTTCAAGGTGATAAACTGCACGCTGCAATCGATCTCACAACTCGACATCAAACGAGATAGCTATTAAACACATTGAGAACACATTATTCAAAAAGTAGAGTAAACCGCACTCATAGCCGCCAGACAGACCAGGGAAATAAATCTTGTGTAACGATACATTATATATATATATATATATAGTTTCGATAGATGGGCTGGACGTTTACTTCAAGTAGAGTGGTATAGTAATACGGTCTATTAAATGTAGGTGAAACAGCAAAAATGTGAATATTTATGTAAAAATGTAATAGGCGAAGGCGTGGCTGTGCGATAAGAAAATTATTTCCCAACCACATGGTTATGGGTTCAGTCTCATTGCGTGGTACCTTGGGAATGTTTCTTCTCCTATAGCCTCGGGCCGACCAAAGCCTAGTGAATGGATTTGGTATACGGAAACTGAAAGAAGCCCGCCATATATATGTGTTTGTGTGTATGTGTGTATGTGTGTGTATGTGTGCGTGTGTATGAGTTTCATCCCCAACACCGTTTTACAACTGGTGGTGGTGTGTTTACGACCCCGTAGCTTTACGGTTCGGCACAAAAGAGCTTTAGAATAAGTAACAGGCTTAAATAAACAAAAGCGCCTGAGTCGATTCATTCGACTAAACAATTTATTGAAGGCGATGCCCCCAGAGGTCTGAAATTTGGGGGTTTAAGTGCCTAATCAATCACAGTTGCCCACAGTGCTCTACTACAAATTATTCTGTTGAATCTGAGTGGACGAAAAGCTAAGTCGACCTCAGCAGATTTTGAAATCAGAAAGTAAGACCGAAAGAAATGCATCGAATTATTCTTTCCGGCGGGCTAACGATTCTGCCATCTCAACGCCTTAATAGTAATTTCAAGTTTTGGTACAGGCGCAGAGTTTTAGGAAAAAAGTCGAATACGAGGATTCAAGTAGTTGATTTGTAATTTAAGGATCCCGAAAGGATAAATGGCAAAATAGACCTCGGTGGATTTTAAACCCAAGACGTTAAGAGCCAGACGAAATGCCGCCAAGCATTTTGTTTGACTCACTAATGATTTTACCAGGTTTCCGCCTTAAATATGTATGTAATAAAGATTTCAAATCTTTCAGACGGCCAGGAATTTTTAAGGGACTTACAGAAATTAGCACAGGTTGCTAAGTGGTCATAGGGGATAAACATAAACGCAGTTTTCGTCTCCCAAATCCACTGACAAAAATGTAGTCACTCTGTGGATATTGGGGACGGCACTTGCCCACTTGACCGCACAATGGGACTGAACCAAAGATAACATGATTCGAACACAAGCCTCTTAAACTGCCACACCTAGAATTTCATATAAAATATTTTACTTACATTAATTCCACGCATTCCTTTATAATTAAAAATATCGCTTTTCTTAGATATGAAAGTGTCATAGATTGCTTTTAATAGAACTAATGTTAAAGTGATTCCACATCAGTTCATTACGATACAACGTAAATGAATTTCTAATTGCATATTTCTGCTGAGTTTAATTATAGAAAAACAACCTTTGGCATATTACTAATCATGGATATAAAAAGTATTTGTTTATTTAAATTTTAAAATCAAATTTACTGATTTAACTGTACCTCATTCGTAGCAAGTATAAAGTATTTTGGCGCAGGTGTACCTGCAGTTGACAAGGCTGTAGTTCCCAATCACAAGGTCTTGGGTTCATCGTCTAGGTCAGGGGTTTTCAAACTTTTTGACTTGCGGACACCTTTATAATTCAGCCTTTACCTTAGGGACCCCCTTATAAACACTTATGAAATTTATACATAAATATTTGCTTAAAATAACATATATTTTTACATTTATTTATTTAACAGTATTTAACAAATAGGTTTATTGTCAATTAAAAGATTTCGGTTAAAAAACATATAAAATCAAATTGCCCATAAAAAGTATTTGCTGTCCACGGACTCCTTGTCTTGTCCTTGCGGCCCCCCTGTGGTCCGTGGACTACAGTTTGAAAACCCCTGGTCTAGGTTACTCCTTGAGCAAGTATATTTTACTATAGCCCAAAGTGGGTGAGTAGATTTGGCTGATGGAAATTGTAAGAAGCCTGTCATAATAACCACAACAAAACATGCATAATATACATATATACATATACACACACGCATATATGTGTGTGTATATGTACATATGTATAGATATATTAATATGTATATCTTTATACATGTATGTATATATATATGCATGTATATAAATATATATATATATATATATATATATATATATATATATATATATATATATATATATATATATATACAAATATATATATATATTTAGAGAGATTTATACATACGCACACACACCATGCGTACATACTCGCAGGGACACATTCACATGCGCGCGCGCACGCACGCACGCACATGGGTAAAGGAATAGATTTACAAAAATATGGAGATGAGAACAGTGCCTCATAAGAAATTTCTAACATGACTGTGCGGAGGAGCTAAATGCTCAGACCAAGACCTTCTGTATATTTGCCGAATCTCCACTGTCAGTTGTTTCTAATTAGAGAATTTTTCATCTTTGCCTCTCAATCCCTATACTTCGATCTGGTGTATAAAAGTATATTTTCTACTCGTGTTCATAAGTGCCTTCTGGACCACTGTAATACACATCACTGGTAAATCTCAAATCAATTCGAATCCGCTGAATACTGACAGCCCTGTGTGTTTTTGACGCTTCTTCCCCCCTCTAGTGTCAAAAATTTCTATTGTATACACACACACGTATACACACATTGTAACATATATATCCTCTAAAACAATGTTCATTGTTAAGGTATCGCATTTATAATTCAGTTGCATGAATATTTAATTCAATTATTTTAATACAATCCTGTTTGACCATCACTCACACAAACGAAATTTTCGACACACATTTTCAACGGATGAATCCTTGTTAGAGCTTATATACATTTTCGAATTAACGCTTTGAAATGAATATACATTTTTAATGTGTTTTGTTTGCAATGTAATCGCATGAATTCTTCACTCATTAATTTTAATAGCTCACACTCATTATTTTCCCATTCAAACACATTTTTCTGCATAAATTTGTAAATTATTGTAGATATTTTTTTTTTCCATTCTCTCTCGTTATCGTGCAGTTCACCTCAACTCGGTCTTTGTTTTAAGGATTTTTTTTTTAAAGGAGCTCTATCGATCATGGTGTATTGAATTTCCTCACTATCGAAACAAAATGTTCTGTTACAAATATTTTTTTCTTCCTACTCTATTCAGCATTAATTCCAAAAATCAGAAACGCGAATCCTGCAATTTCCAATACAATAAACTCAAAATCCTTACTTTAAATCGACTACACACCCTTCTAATCTTCTGCAGGATATTTTTGACAACGTACACACACACACACACAAACACCGAAAGGATGAAGGCCAAAGTCGACTTCAGCGGAATTTGTCCGGAGATCTAACGATTCTGACAACCTACCGCCTTATAATGACGGGTTATAACAATCATTTACTAGAGCCGTAGATATTTGCCTGGTGGTATTTAATACTGTTCTTATATTCCGATTTGAAATGCCACTGATGACATTTTTTGGGTAGGAGGGGTGCAGTTTATAAATTAATAATCAAGTACAGGTCATGATGTACTCAAGTGTTACTACCTCAAAAATTTGCAACCTTCAACAAATATATACATACATATATCGGTATAGTTAGGAAAGTAGAAAAATCGCTTACAAATGATAGGAATCAGATGGTTGCAGTCATAAGTGATCTCTCAGTAGAGACATTTCTAGTTGAAGTCGCTAAAAGCTATACTGAGGCCATTGCTGTTTTTTGGTGGCTATATGGGCCATGAGTTCAGGTAACCACTTACCCTAAACAGACAAATCTTAAGCAATCAAAAATTGATATGATAACCTCAAACTTTCCTACGCGTTTTTGGATACTGAATTGCTCTCTTGGCTACTAGCCCTTGCACACTGCTAATTTAGGTACCACTACCTTATTAGTGTGAACTCTTATTAAGAAATCTGTTTGGGGGAAATTGTCTGACCAGAATGCTAATTTCTTCTGCACCCATTAGCCTCATCAATATCATCAAACTCAGAGAGCAAGATAAGTTCATGGTCACAGCCTCATTATCTCTCCTGCCTAACTTCATAAGGATATTAGACGTGCAGCCTATTGTTAAAGAGCCTAATTATAAAATCTTCTTTACATTGCTCATAGTATTTTATATTTACTTGTAAAACATATGTATTGTTTGATATTCATTTCATAATGTTTTCATTTCTTTTGTATTCAAGACTTACTGTTTCATATCTTACACAGCTTGAATCGTGTATTTGTTGCGTTTATCATGTTAAACATTTTCATATCATCATACGATTATATTTATTACATAATATTCTAAGGTATATCATAACTTAGATTTATGAAATAGTCAATCATTGACTATCTCATAAATGTATGTGTGTATGTATGTATTTGAAAATACAGAAATGTTATATATGCTCTATATTGAAGAGATAATGTAGTATGTGTCTCTTATAATTCTATTCATGTTTAATAGATTTATAGGAATATAAAATCGTACCCCTCTACTTGACAGGTATATATATATTTTGTGATTCCAGAAGAATGGATGCCAAAGTTAATATCGATTGGATTTGAACTCACAAGTACAAACGATGTCATTTTCTCGGATGCCCCTAACGATTACGTTCACCACTATTTGTTTGACCGTCAATCGATAGTGCTAACCACATTTTGGATACTAATAAGCATGATAAGTAATAGTTATTTTTTCTGTAGTCATAAAGCTAGAAATTTTAAGGGGAAGAACGAGTCAATTGCATCAACCCCAATGCTCAAATGATACTTATTTTATCGACGCCGAAAGGATGAAAGGCTAAGTTAACTTTGACGGAGTTTGTCCAGCGAGCTAAAAATTCTAGCAGCTTGCAATCTTAACTTGATGAGTAATAATAAATATATGCTATAACTGTTGTAATCTCGCTGGCGTTATTTAAAACTGTCTTTATATTCAAATTTGAAATCCTACTGACACCATTTTTGGGCAATTTATAAGATAATAGTTAAGTACAGTTGACGATGTACTAAAATATCACTACTTCAAAAGCACATAGCCTTTATATATGTAACCTATGTAAGAAATATACTTTTATTCTTTTACTCGTTTCAGTCATTTGACTGCGGCCGTGTTGAAGCACCACCTTAAAGGGTTTTGGTTGAGGAAATCAACCCCAGGACTTATTCTATCGGTTGTTTTTACCGAACCGCTATGCTACGCTGATATAAACACACCAGCATCGGTTGTCAAGAGATGGTGTGTATGTGAGGAGGTGTGACAAATCCACTCAGAAGGCTTTGGTCGGCCTGATGCTATAGTAGAAGACACTTGCCCAAGGTGCCAAGCAGTGGGACTGAATCAGGAACCATCTAGTTGGGAAGCAAATTTATCTATTTATCCGTAGATTGAAAGAACGCCGAAGAGCCTTAATCGATTTTCGAACGTTATTGGGTTATTTCATCAGAAGTGTCTGCATCACCCGATCAATTCAATTGAAACAAGCAGCCAATCTGTTTGTACACTAAACAAATCCAATTGCGTCAAAGAACTGGAGCTACTAGTTTGGGCATTGTAAATGTTTACACTTTATTCAATAACCAGGGCCTGTCAACGGAGCTCTTAGTCCCTACAGTATCAAGGCATGGTATATTAATATATGTAGTAGATATATAATCAGGGTGAGTTTACCTATTTTTCCGTAAACTAAAAAAAAACCCCAAAATCTCGTAGCTGTGTGATAAGTAGCTTGCTTCCCAACCATATGGTTCCGAGTTCAGTCCCACCGCGTGGCACCTTGGGCAAGTGTCTTCCACTATAACCTCGACCCCACCAATGCCTTGTGACTGGATTTCATAGACGGAAACTGAAAGATGCCCGTCGTATATAAATATATATATATATATA
>NC_068985.1:115724442-115726119 GCF_001194135.2 Octopus bimaculoides
ATAATAATAATAATAATAATAATAATAATAATAATAATAATAATCATTTCTACTACAGGCACAAGTCCTGAAATCTTGGCAAAGGAGTTATGTCGATTACATGAATCTCAATTCTCAACTGGTACTTATTTTATCGATCTCCGAAAGAATAAAAGGCAAAATCGACCTTGGAGGAACATGAACTCAGAAAGAAAAGACAGACGAATTACCGCTAAGCATTTAACCCGGCGTGCTAACGTCCCTCCTCAAAAATAACAATGAGCAGTGTTAAGTGAGTTTCGAATCATATTAGGTTTCGCTTGAGTTGTGTCGCTGTCATTTGAACAATACCAGTTAAATAAGTAGCTAATCTGTTAACATACTTAACAAATCCAGTTACTACAGAAAACTGAAACAATTAATTGGAATACTGTAAATGTTTAGCATTCTATTTCATATGAATGAGGATCTCAGTGCTGACAATGTTAAAGTATGATACCATATATTGACCTACGAAGTAGATATATATTTTAGACATCTATATTATTTTAGTTCATAAAGATTCTAACTGTCACACACTTTACTGTTTCAGATTAAATACCTTATTCTATTAAGATACATTCCTTTTACTCTTTCTCCCACTTTCTGGCATGATAACATAGCTACCAAGCAAATGCCTTGGTGTGGACGACCAATTACATCGTCTTCACCCTACATTTTTCCTTCTTAATATATCTAATCAAAACATCAATCGCGTTGACGTCATTGACCTGTAAGCTCCTCAAAATCCTGCGGCCAGTTCTCCACATTCCCGAACGGAAATATGAAAAAAAAAAGAAGAGAAAAAAAGAAGAAGAAAAAAAGAAAAATATTATTTCATCAACAGAAAATTATTTTAGCATGTGAAGCAGAAATACGTTCTGCTAATTTACACATACATACACAACAGACAAGCCGAATAGTGAAGAGATATCCTCAGAGGGTGAATTATATATCTGCCTCACTGACCGAAACGATCATTTTGCTTCTTGCAATAATAAGCACCCCTTTTTGATTAGATTAGATGCAGAAGTAATTGCTGACGGGTAAGCAGATCGAAGCACTACGACCAAAACAACTTAACTGCCAAGTCAACTAAGTAGATAGTGGTTATCAGTAGGAGATGCTTCCCATGGCAGTATATATTCACCGTTGAATCGACAAGGGTTTCGATAAGTCCAAGTGGCCAAATTAATATATAACAATCTCTGAGAATTCAGCAAAAGAACGGGAGACTATAGCTCGGTTACTTTCGCTAGAACCACCCAATGACATAGGAGTTGTTAACATGTACAGCTCTAAGATGGGAAAGTATGGCATTCATGACATGCTGTTCGCTCCTTCCCAGTAATTATATTTGCAATTATAGGGGAATTTCTCCACCCAAATAGTACCCACTTCTTAACTGTGGTTCAGCATACACTCCTCACGCTATGTATATATCTATTTGGGATTACGAGACAGAGGCACAGGCACACATGCAAACACAGACATAATCTGGAGATAAAATGGGGTAACCTTATACACACACACACACACACACACATATAAATACATATATACACAATCATATCTATGGGCGCGTGTGTATATAAATGCATACGTACATACATGTATATATATATATATATATATATATATATATATATATATATATAT
>NC_068985.1:115727018-115730717 GCF_001194135.2 Octopus bimaculoides
TATATATATATATATATATATGCATGTGTCTATATGTATGTATACGTAGATAATCACTTACGTGTTTAGACATGCATAGAAACACACTTGTACATACAAGCTTATATAGTAATGTGTTTTTATGTAGCTTTCCATAAAAAAAAATGTCGTATATTAATTGACGGTACATTCAGTATATTGAAGCAGAATATCACATTTAACTTCAGAAGTAATTGTTTGACAGTGACTTTCGTTCTTATATTTTTTCCCTCGTTTCTAATTGCCTTCATTTACATGAGATAAAATGTGGCGAAGCCATACGTTGGTACAAGTTGCTTTAAAAAAAAAAAATGCTCTTTTATTCAAAATTCTTGATAAACTTTGTTGTCTGTACAGATTTGTCAGAAAATAAGTACAAACAATGAAGCAATATCAACATGGCACTTTTTCTATAGAATTCTCAAATCTTCATCTTATAAGGCGTCACCATTTGCTTGAACTGAGTAGACGGTTTTCGATATTTGCATGTATTTTGTATGACTCGAGGTCGAACCGTTCCTTTAAGGAAAGGAAGGATATGACATGAACACTGAAATAAATTTCACGATAATTGTATTTTGGTGTCGGAGATGATGGATTTAAGTAGAGAGTTAAGTTCTTTCCATAACATCATGCGCGGCATAATTTGACCTTCGTGTTTTCTTCCGTTCCAAAGTTGGTTTTAAGTCATTCATTGCTGACTAATCGTATTTTGAATGTAATACATATGAAATAAAAAAAAATGTCTCGTATCATTTGTGTTTTCTTCTTTCAATGATGCTGACATATAGGAAATGTGATTGTATAAAATGGCTGCAAATCATCAATGCTATCTGGAATTCTAAGTTTCATAAGGCCCTGTTACTTAATTTCCTTGGCCTAGAAGTGATTAAAATTACAATAATCCTCCTGAACTGGTAGTCAGTCCCTCGCAAGGGTTCTCATTTACAGCTAACTGCAGCAGAGTAACATGATAGGCATTACTTTGTTCTAGAAGATCACATGTGCTCTTGGAATCGAAACTACAAGTTTTACCCACACTTTTTTGAAATATTGCTCAAATGCAATATTTTATACCGGTTTCAAATTCCGCTGAGGTGGATTTCGCATTTCATTCTTTCGGGATCGAAAAAAATAAGTACCAGTCAGGAACTAGGGTCGATGTGCTCTTTCACCCGAAATTGTTACCTTTGTGCCAAAATTTGAAACCAACATTTTAGACAGTTTTTTAAGGCGGTGAGCCGGTAGGACCGTTAGTACGCTGGGCAGAATGTTTTGTGGCGTTTCGTCCGTCCTTACGTTGTGAGTTCAAATACCACCGAGGTTGACATTGCATTTTATCCTTTCGGGGTCGATGAATTAAATACCAGTTAAGCACTGGGGTTAATATAATCGTCTTAGCCCGTCCCATGCAATTGCTTCCTTTGCGTCAAACTTTGAAACTAATATTTTAGACAGGATTTAAGGCGGATATCCGGCAGAATCGCAAGCACGCCAGGGAAATTGATTAGCAGCATATGGTCTGTCCTTATGCTCCGAGTTCCAAAGCACTGAAGTCGACTTTACCTTTTATCTTTTCGGGGTCGATGAAATAAAAATCAGCTGAGAGGCTATGGGGTAAGTAGCTTGTCCACCAACCACATGGTTCCGGGTTCAGTCCCATTGCGTGACACGTTGGGCAAGTGGCTTCTACTATAGCCTCGGGTCGACCAAAGCCTTGTGAGTGGATTTGCTTGACGGAAACTGAAAGAAGCCCGTCGTATATATGTATATATATATATATATGTATGTGTATATGTTTGTATGTCTGTGTCTGTCCCCCCAAACCATTACTTGACAATCGTTGCTGGTGTGTTTACGTCCCCGTAACTTAGCGGTTCGGCAAAAAGTGACCGATAAAATAAGTACCAGGCATACAAAGAATAAGTCCTGGGGTCGATTTTCTCGACTATAGGTGGTGCTCCAGCATGGCCGCAGTCAAATGACTGAAAGAAGTAAATGAGTAAATGATTAAATGAGCAATGGGGTCGATGTTATAAACTCACCCTTCCTCACGAAATACCTTTATGTCAACATTTGAAAATATTTTAGACAGGTTGTCTACCTGCTTCTCAAGATGTTTACTTCACTTTCACCAGCGTATGGAACTTGAATCATTTCAACAACCTTATTTCATCGGAAAATGGATTTTTCAAATTTGAGAGAACGTTTTACATATTCTAATTATTTTTGAGTTCTAAAAATTTTTTTTTAATTTTTTCCGTAAGTATTCTCGTCTATTCTAGGCACACTGTCCGAAATTTTGGGGGTGGGGGCCAGTCGATTTGATCGACCCCAGTAAGCAACTGGTACTTAATTTATCGATCCCGAAAGGATGAAAGGTAAAGTCGACTTCGGTGGAATTTGAACTCAGAACGTATAGACAGACGAATTTTTCCGTAAGTTTCTTTGTGCTTTTCTTTAATATAATCATTAGATGTTGTTTGATGTAAATGAATAAGGTAACATCCCCTTTTTTTCTGGTATGTAATGCTGTATCCATTTGAAACCAACAGGGATCACTTCAGCGGCGAACCCACGATAGTCGTTTCGAATTTGTAATTTGTGTCACGACAAAATAGCTGTTTAACAAGATCACTTGAATCTAATTCATTTTCGGGAATGTCAATTGTCTGATAATTAGACATTTCGAAGTCATCCGTAGTGTGTGTAAAGGTATTTGGATTGGAAATCGAGTTATAATTTGGCAACAACCATCATAGTTCACAGATAAAAACCATATGCGTCTGTGTCTGTGTGTGTTTGTGTGTGTGTGTGCTCATGAATGTCCTTGTGTTTGTCACTCTCCACTGCTTGACAACCGGTGTTGGTGAGTTTACTTCACTGTAAAAGCGACAGATATAATTAGTACCAGTCTTAAAGGAAAAGTAACTGCTGGGGTCATAGTGTGATCACTGAAACAGTCATGTTGCCCCAGCATTGCCGTAGTCTAATGTTCGAAACAGACAAAAAAAAAGAAAAAAAACAAATGAGTGAAAATAAGAGGGCAAATAATTCTCAGAAACCATATTTCAGCCAGCAGGTGGGTATTCCTCATTAGAATCCTGTGTACTTAATAAAATATTTAAGAACGCTTCAATGACGTGAAATACGGTTGGTTTCAATTCCGTAAATATAATGCGCCAGAGTGAAATTAATTACAGTATTCTGTGTGAAAATATTAATTACAAAATAATAAAAATTTCTACTTGGATCCTCAACATACCAGAAACAGCAACAATGTTCAGGAAAAACTTAAGCAAATAAATTCCTCCAAAGTATTTTACTTCGTGTAAAAAAGCATTGTTTAAAACGTAAGAATATTAATGCTAATATATATAATATTTTGGTCATTATATGTGTGTCTATATACACCCACACGCACGTTTGTGTGTGTGTGTGCACGTGCATGATCATGTGTGTGTGTATGTGTGTGACAGAGGCATATAGTTGGAGGAGTACCCCATTCAGGGGAAAAATACTTTATTTGTGTGTATACAATGCGACCATTGCATATATCAGGCGTTTCACTTAAAACACTGGTAATCCGTCACTATTTTGGATATAATTACATGCGAACATACACAAACATACATATATATGTACACACACAAACACATATGTATATATATATATATATAT
>NC_068985.1:115731294-115731792 GCF_001194135.2 Octopus bimaculoides
GTGTATGTGTGTGACAGAGGCATATAGTTGGAGGAGTACCCCATTCAGGGGAAAAATACTTTATTTGTGTGTATACAATGCGACCATTGCATATATCAGGCGTTTCACTTAAAACACTGGTAATCCGTCACTATTTTGGATATAATTACATGCGAACATACACAAACATACATATATATGTATGTTTGTGTATGTTCGCATGTAATTATATCCAAAATAGTGACGGATTACCAGTGTTTTAAGTGAAACGCCTGATATATGCAATGGTCGCATTGTATACACACAAATAAAGTATTTTTCCCCTGAATGGGGTACTCCTCCAACTATATGCCTCTGTCACACACATACAGCTGTAAGACTTCATACATAAAATATAATTCTAACGTTGCCATTGGTCTCTTTATCTTTTTCTTTCTTTATACATACACACGCTAATAAACGACCTATGTTATATTCCCCACTCATGTTGCTACAACGACAGGGGTATAACTAGTCGGT
>NC_068985.1:115731802-115732386 GCF_001194135.2 Octopus bimaculoides
ATATATATATATATATATATATATATATATATACAAACACACACACACTTATATATATAAATGAGCATCTAAGACATGTAAATTTAATGAAAGAAGCAGTATAGATTACGTAATTCTAACGAGATATGTAATTCGATTCCATACGTTACAATAAAATTAATAAAAACGAAAGAAATATACTTTTCCCGACTATAGGACAAAAAGTAAATAAAAACTAGAATTAAAATGTCGGCCTGATCGTTCCGTTATCTTCCTACATTCAAAAATATTTTAATTTCCAACAATGACTTTCAGCGTATAGTGTAGTATTTATATAGCGTTTCATATTTTTAGTCACACTATGTAAATATATTGCTCAGAGAAACAGACGTGCTACAAAGATCTAGGAAAATACATTCGGAGACTTTGATGACAAATTATAAAACTGCTAGCTTAGAATAAAATATGGAACAATACGACATAACTGGATTGGAATGTTCATCTTTTGTGCAAACCAAAAAGAAACTGTGAACTATTCAAATATTCATTGTAATATATAGATGACAGAGCATGCAAACGCTGTGAAATAAAGTTTATATATATAT
>NC_068985.1:115733252-115738978 GCF_001194135.2 Octopus bimaculoides
TATATTCATACATATATATATTTATATATACATATATATATATATATATCGAAACGTCTAGTTAGAATAGAGACAGCTGATGAAGGAATATTCCAAGTGGCTTTCCGTTTTCCTATGTGTTCGTTCCGTTGTCTGTAGTTCATTGTTCTAACGTCCTGTACCCTGATATGCATATATATACACATGTAGATGTAAGTATGTATAAATTTATATATAGATGTATATATGAATCTACGCGTATATATATGCATATATGCATGTGTGCGTTTGCGCTCGTGTGTGTACGTGTGTATGTATAGTGTGTATATACATGTACGTATGTGTATTTATACATATATATACACATTTGCACATATATGCATGTATATATATATATATATATATGCACCCCCCCCCCACACACATATATATTTATATATATATATATACACCTACATACATTCATACATATACACAGACAAAAATCGTATTCATTGAAATACATACCTTTATAGAAATAACATGCTTGCACAGTATACAGAAATGCCTACGCATATATGAGTGTATACATAATATATATATGTATATATATATATATATATATATGGGTGGGTATGAAGGCTGTGCACGCACACGAGTGCGTACAATCAAGTGCTTCCTAGGTTGGCTTGTATACCAATGCGTGAGACTCTGCAAACCCTTTTAAATATCTCTATCTGAATATGCACGCGTTGCAAGTCTGCGTATTTTTTTTTTTCCAATTTACTAACAAACCTTGGATATTTTTGTGCAAATTTGGTTATTTCCATATGAATTATTGAGTCACATGATTTATTGCTTCACCTGATCGCTTTTTCTTTCGCAGATGGATGGATACTGCACATTCTCCTAATTATAACCATACAACCGTAAAGTGGGTGTGGTACCAACTTTTTTTTTTCGTAACTTGATTGTATAATATAATATCAGAGATAGAAATCTCCGCAATCAATGGAAGCGAAAACAAACAAAACCAAAACCAAAAACGTACGAGCATTTTAGGATCGTTCTTACGAGTATATCCCTGTAACCTCATTCGTATTTCATCAAATTCCTTTTTATATTACTATCTGATTGCATGACAGCTTGTCTGCGAACCTCCTTCACAAATCCTTACTAGATTCTTACCTAAAATATTCATATATATATATTTTATCTTAAATATTCTTTTGGTCCATTCGTCTCCATTATTTATCACTGACTATGTCAGTTTCCTCTCGAATAATTTCGCAATCCAGTATGATTTTTTCCGCTCCATACAGTGCACAGTCCCTAGATCCTACATCCATGTGACTGCAAAAACAAAGTGGGGTGGGCATTGACCGTAAATATATATTGAAATTGTGATTTGTGTAGGTAACAAACCGAAACTATTGACACTCAATAACTGTCCTTATGCGCTAAACCAAATTAATACTATATCAAATATATATCTAAAGCTCCAATTCTACGCTCGATTCACAAACATTCTGAGGATTCTAATGTTTGCCAGAATCAGACCATTATTTTTTTTATGAGTCAATTCTCGGTATTGTGTCATAATCGTTTCCTCGACATAATTCACAGATACTCGACCGACTCTTTTGTAATATCTCCTCATTGTATGATAAAAATTGAGTTCACATTCCAAGGACGAAACGTATCTCACAGTAGGTGTCTCTATAATACGACCACCGGGCATTTAGGTGTTTATAGAAAAGTTCACTTTGATGCCACCTTTTGCAATAGATCTACGGTCTGACAATAAATTCTTTGTTTTCATTCACTCGGGCAGCCACGTAGGCTACAGAGAAGAACATGGGTGATGCTTTTCTGCTACAAACAATCTGGTTTGTATATGTATATGTATATGATGGCCATCCACTCGCAACCGGGGAAGACCATTGCTGATCTTTAGGAACATTGGGCGCTCTAGGACTAACATATACTTTGCATTTGCGGCTCCGTTGATGATCAATGAGCGCTACTCTTGACAAGCATACACGATTGCAAACATTGCTTACCAAGATTTTCCCATTCACTACAATAGTAGTGCGCTTTTAAACCACACGATTAAATACTTCATGCACAATACGTGCTCTCTAAAAGTTGTCGAACCCTTCCTTAACCTGCTTCCTCCATCTGTGGCGATGACAGGCATTGCTCTCGCAGTCGGTCTCCGGTATGTCACTGGCCTATAATGAGGACTTGACACTAACCTTAAATCGCAGGCTTGATTTCTTCCGGGGTCTCTTTTCACTAACAAGTTCCCCATATAGCATATGTTTAGTGATCCTGCTATCCTTCATTCCAAATATATCTACATACCTACCTACTTACCTACATGCATACATACATACATACATGCATACATACACACATACATATATATATATATATATTTATATGTGTATATGCATATGTATTTGTATATATGTATATGTATTTAATCCTTTATTCTTTTTATTTGTTTCATCATTTGATTTAGTCGAGCAAATTGAGCCTAGTACTTACTCCTTATAAGCCTAGTACTTATTCTATCGGTCACTTGGGCCGAACCGCTAATGTACGGGGACGTAAACGCACCAGCATCGGTTGTCAAGGGAAGACACAGACTCACAAATACGCAGACATACGCACACACTCACACACACACACAAACATGCACACGCACAAACACACACACACACATTTTTCTACTATACCCTCGGGCCTACAAAACCTTTGTGATTGGATTTGGTAGACGGAAACTGATATATGTATGTGTGTATGTGTTTGCGTGTCTGGGTTTGTCCAACCACCATCGCTCCACAACCGATGCTGATGTGTTTACGTCACCATAAGCTAGGAGTTCGGCAGAAGAGACCAATAGAATAAATACTAGGTTTACAAAAAAGAAGTCCTTGTGTATATACATATGCATAAATTTATATTTCCATATTTTATACATACACAGCTACATGCAAACATGCGCATACATATATACATACATATTCGTAATCTGTTATTCTTTAACTTCTTTCAGTCATTTGTCTGTGATCTTGCTGGAGCACCACCCCAAAGGGTTTTAGTCGAAAAGTCAACCACAGGAAAACATTCTTTGTAAGACTAGTACTTATTCTATCGGTTTCTGTCCACTGTACGAGGACCCGTTTCACAAGAGCTGTTACGAGTTTTCGCTATACGTGCGTTCTCCGAGAACGCATTAACTCATATACTGAGACATTACTGTACATGCACCACTGAATCCAAGAATACGCTCTTATGACCCTATGGCTCATATATTTATATATATTGATATATGACCTGCAGGGTCATATGAACGTTTTCTCTGATTCCGTGCCGCATGTAATACCTCCTGTATATATGAATGTATGTATCTTGTATGTATGTATGTATATATAAATATATACATATGTATGTATGTATTAATATATATATATATATATATATATATATATATATATATATATATATATATATACATATATACATATATATATCTTAATATATATATATAAATACATATATAATATATATATAATGCAAATAATTAGAAAATGGAGAAAACCACAGATTAACTAACACATCGGTGGGACCACAACTGTAGCTTATTTTTATTTCCTAATACAAAGCATGACGTAACGAAATTGGTGACGTAACATATCTTATGGCCGTTACTGATCAGATTGCCAAAATGCTGTCTATACATAAATGCGAAGATAAAATTCTTTATCTTCATAGGGCATTTGAATTAAGGCAACGGATCTTCATCAGAGTGAAAAGCAAGAGTATACAATATAAACAAAGGGAAGGAAGAAAATGAAAGAAAACATCGCTTAGACAAATCGTCTAAAAGCCCAATATGTTAAGAGCAAATAATTATTTACCATCAGGACTACTGGGTGCGTTGGTATATATATACGAGTATCTATATGAGTAAAACAGCCAGTTTTAAATTTCTGAATGAGTTCTAAGTTGTAACTATACTGCATAATAAAAACTATTTGCCAAAGTAACTTGGTAGTCCTTCGTAGGGTCATGCTACTACTTATTAATCCCGGGCAAACATGTTTTCCAGCTGGTTATCGATTAACAATCTGTCTCAAGTAAACTGTGTGGAAGGGAACGTACTACTCCCTCCTAGCCACTAGCAGTACCAACAGATTAATGGTTCCTGGGTAATTTCCCGTTGTCGGTGCTGGACAAACGCCGGCCAGAGATAGTAGTTTACTCAGCCCTACTCACAGTATATAAATATTGAAGCGACAGACAGTCACTGATCTCGTAATGAGTAAAACAGTTAGTTTTAAATCTCTAAATGAGATCTAAGTAGTAACTGCACTGCATACTAAAATATATTTTGCCAACTTAAAGTGGCAGTTCTGCGTAGGACCATGTTACTACCTTTTAACCCCAGGAAAGCATCTTTTCCAGCTGATTATCGACACACAAACTGTGTCTAAAATATACTGTGTGCAAGGGAACAGTATATTTACATACTGTGAGTAGGGCCGAGTAAGTTCGAGAGGAATCAGCAAGCTTGGCCATCACGTGTGTTGGCCGAAAACTAAGCTGATGAATGTTGGTGATGGCCCAGGCTCTCCTCCTCTCTACATTAGCTTCGCCGTCGAGGAGTTTATTAGCTCCTTCAAGTTCTTGGGCTCCAGAGTCACCAATAACGGACACCTAACCCTGGAGATCAAAGGCAGATATGGTCTGTATTGCCGGTGTCCCTATAGAAGCTCCTTTATCGTTTCTGGTCTATCTCTCAGAAGACAAATGTCTGCATCAGCAACACATCTTTCCTCTGAGTCCTCCGCTATGAAGCAGGAACGTGGTCCTTCCCAAATACCCCGGCAAAGAGAATCGACGGCTTCGATAGCAGAGCCTTTAGAACCATCGAGAATATCGGATGATGCCAGCACGTTTCCGACAAACAACTGTGTACGCGCACGCATCAGCTCACAGCTTTCCGCCACAAAACTATCTACCGCATGCCCTGGTACGGACATGTTCTCTGCCTCCCGCTACATCATCCTACCCGGGCTTTACTCTCATTCAACGCACCAGCTGCGTACTGGTGAAGGACTCGTGGTAGGCACCACACAAGATGGCTGGACGTGATCAGAGGCTCGACGCAATCTTGGACGATGCAGAAGGGCCGAGGCAGGACTGCCAGTGATAGAGAGCACTGTACCTGGTCAGCTCTATGCGCGATGACATCTCCATGACCATAAAACTGCGATGACTGCAACCCCGTCAAGCAAGAACATGAAGCGAAGCTATATATATATATATAGGAGCACTCCGTCGGTTACGACCACGAGGGTCCCAGCTGATACGGTCAACAGAATAGCTTGCTCGTGAAATTAACGAGCAAGTAACTGAGCAATCCACTGACACGTGTACCCATAACATAGTTCTCAGGGAGACTCAGCGTGACACATAATATATATATATATATATATATATATTTGAAGGTTTGGAGGTGATGTACAGAAATTATATAGAAAAAAATTAAGTTACTCAGAAATCTGGATGTTTGTACATTTACAGATTGTTATTAATGTCACATATTAAATAAAGCACTTTTCACCTAGTTGTGTAGGATCTTCAAATTGAAAATCCTACACAACTAGGTGAAAAGCGCTTTATTTAATATGTGACATTAATAAAAATCTGTAAATGTACAGACATCCAGATTTCTGAGTACCTTAATTTTTATA
>NC_068985.1:115739105-115740025 GCF_001194135.2 Octopus bimaculoides
ATATATATATAATTCAAATAATATGTGAGTATATGCATATATACGTACATGTATGTACATACCTACATCTACATGTATATATAGATGCATATCTGGGTACAGTACGTTACAAAAAAAGCGTAGACAAGATGGGAAATAGAACATAAACAGGGCACAGAAAACACACAGGCCACATAGAGAACAGTCAAAATAATACTGGTTTAGCCACATCAAATGATGAACTATATTACTAATAAGCAACACTGTCAGTTCCAAAATATTGTCGCTTAAACATATTACATACACAGCATTCCAAATGTGTTTCAGTCATTTTTCTGGAATTGTACAGTCTATAATCGCATAACACACACAAAAAGACACACACACACACACACACACACGTACGCACACACGCACGCACATGCACATACTCATGCATGCATTTTGGCATGCATGTGTATGATTATGCGACGGCATATGTGTGCATGTGTGTGCTCTGATGTGTATCCCATTATTTTTATGTTGCTTTTAATTTTATGCTAATCTCTTCCCGTACCTCACCCCGTTCTATCGGAACACCTCCTACCATCCACATACTACGACCATGACGAATTTTAAAACGTTTAAGCCATTAACAGGGATTGAGTTTAGACAGAAATATATTTTCTATTAAGCGACTGATTTCTCCCCGCCTCCACCCTATCCTATTTCTCCCTAATTAAAATGCCACCCAAATCTATATCACTGTGTCACTCTCCCTACCCTGTAGCCACCTCCCCCGCCATCAACAACGCATTACTACCACCTAACCGCCCACTATACGAAACCACCAGCGGCACACTGTTACATACTACGCAATCACCCCGACCACAGAGCCACTACATTACCGTCACCATCAACACCACCACCACCACCATCACCACCACCACCACAACTACCAC
>NC_068985.1:115740453-115744720 GCF_001194135.2 Octopus bimaculoides
CTATATCACTGTGTCACTCTCCCTACCCTGTAGCCACCTCCCCCGCCATCAACAACGCATTACTACCACCTAACCGCCCACTATACGAAACCACCAGCGGCACACTGTTACATACTACGCAATCACCCCGACCACAGAGCCACTACATTACCGTCACCATCAACACCACCACCACCACCATCACCACCATCACCACTACCCCCTCCATCACCCACCACCAGCCACCACCATCACCTCTACCATCATTACCATCGGCCCCACATCCACTACTACAGCTCTTCAACACCACCACCACAACAACAACACCAACAACAACAATAACACCAGCAACAACATTAACCTCTCTCTGTCGTTCCCTTCATCTTGAAAAATGGGGAAAATTTTTTTCAAAAGAACCGACTTAAATTTTAGTTTGAAATTGCATTTATTTCGAGGAATGTGGTTGAAATTACACCTTGACTAGAGGAAAGGGCGGTGGTTTGGTGGTTGTTAAAGAGGTGACGGGGTACGTTGTCGACTTCCTGTAGTAATAGAGATATTAGAGACCCAGATCAACAATGATCGAGCCGAACTATGAGCAATGGCGTTCTGGTTATGACCATTCCTACTTGTAATCTAGTCAAACTACAGTATATCTAAAACTACATTACTTTGTGTATCCTGCATGTTTTAATATATAAACAGTACGATGGGGAGCTGTAAAGTTCCTGGCTTTAAGGGTGTCGTAAAATGCCTGGTTGGAGGCCCAGCCTTCCGAGTTTTTTTTTTACAGGGTTTAGAAAAACTGAAGGACAGATGCAATGAATGTGTGAATCTGATAGGGGGATATGTTGAATAAAATTAAATTAACTGATCCTCCAGTATTTTGTTTTACTCAAAGCAGGAAATTTTCAGCACCCCCTTGTATGTATGTATGTATCTATCTATCTATCTGTCTATCTATCTATCTATTTATTTATCTATGTGTGTGCGCATTTATGTATGTATTTATGTGTACCTTGTTGGAAGCCCAACCTTCCGAGTCCTTTTACGGGGTTTAGAAAACTGAAGGACCGCTGTAATAAGTGTGTGACTCTGAGAGGAGGATAGTTAAAATAAAGTCCTAATTAACTGATCCTTCTGTGATTTCTTTTATCCAATCTAGGAACGTTTCAGCACCCTTTGTAAGGTGTGATTTTCTAGGCATTTCACTGGTATTTCTAACACATTCAGCGATCACCTGCATGCTCTCTCATTACACTTTACTCTTTACTTTTTTACTTGTTTCCGTCATTTGACTGTGGCCATGCTGGAGCACCGCCTTTAGTCGAGCAAATCGACCCCACGAATTATTCTTTGTAAGCCTAGTACTTATTCTATCGGTCCCTTTTGACGAACCGCTAGGTTACGCGGACGTAAACACACCAGCACCGGTTGTCAAGCGATGTTGGGGGGATGACAAACACAGACACACAAGCATACACACACACACACACACACACACACACACACACATATATATACTCTCTTTTACTCTCTTTTACTTGTTTCAGTCATTTGACTGCGGCCATGCTGGAGCACCACCTTTAGTCGTGGAAATCGACCCCGGGACTTATTCTTTGTAAGCCTAGTACTTATTCTATCGGTCTCTTTTTGCCGAACCGCTAAGTTACGGGGACATAAACACACCAGCATCGGTTGTCAAGCGATGGTGGGGGGGGGACAAACACAGACACACAAACACACATACATATATATATATACATACATATATACGACGGGCTTCTTTCAGTTTCCGTCTACCAAATCCACTCACAAGGCTTTGGCCGGCCCCGAGGCTATAGTAGAAGACACTTGCCCAAGGTGCCACGCAGTGGGACTGAACCCGGAACCATGTGGTTGGTAAGCAAGCTACTTACCACACAGCCACTCCTGCGCCTATAGGTGCCATGCAGTGGGGATTTATGTCGTCATAGTTGGTGATGGTGTTGTTATTGGTATTGATGGTTTGTGGCTAGCTTGCTTACCTGATAGATGTTTAGGTGATAGTGGTAAACTATCATACTATTATTGGTGATGATTATATTGTTGAGGATTTCGTATAAATGGTTACTTTCCTTTTCATGCTTTCACGTCGGATAAAATAAGTCCCAGTTGATGATCGGGATCGATGTCATCGACCAAGATCCTTTATCTAAAATGTTTGGATTTGTGCCAAAGATTGAAATCGTTATAAATGCAGCAAACAGAAATGTTAGCGAATCTGATAAAACGCTTAGCGGCATTTCTTGCAACTCATTGGGTTCTAGGTTCAAATTCTGCAGAATTTACTTTTTCACATTTTTGGAGTCGACAAAATAAGTATCAGTTGAACACTGGGGTTGATGTGATCGGCTTGCTCCTTTCCTAAAATTGCAGGTCTTGTGCCAAAATTTGAAATCTTTATTACGCCAACGAACTAGTAGGATCGTTAACGAGTCTGACAAAATTATTTGCGGCATTTCTTGCAACTCTTTATGTTCTGGATCCAAATTCCACAGGGAATTTCGGGTTCGATAAAAAATTGTACCAATTGAACACCGGGGGGCGTCCTTTAAAATTGCTGGCATTGTGCCAAATTAAAAAACGTGATGATGGTATTTCTTTTGGTGCTATTTGCGTTTTTTAGTCCCTTGCTAACTCGCACTGAACAGAACAATGATCAAAGGAATTCCATAGATGATCATCCTGTAATTTTCATTTTCCAGATATAATTTTTCTCAGACGTGATCATAATTATCATACAATATGCCATTTAATTCAAATATGCTTTTGAGTGATATTTTGTTGCTATTTCCGATCATTACATTGCCTTCTTTGGTTTTATTCTTGCTAGATCCTGGTGAATCCTGCTGGAGCAAAGCTAGAAGTCTGCTAGTCAAATCTGCTTTCGAATATTTAAATCTAGGTTAATCATGGGAGAAATTGCGGATCACGGATCTTTATGAATGGCAGGCGTGTGTGTATGTGTGTCTTTGTGTCTATGTTTTTCCCCATAACCATTGTTTGACAGCCGATGTTGGGGTGTTCGGCAAAAGACACCGATGAAATAAGTATTAGGCTTACAGAGAATAAGCCCTGGGGTCGATTTCTTTGACTAAAAATCCATTTTTAAGGCGATCCTTCAGAATGGAGCACCGCATTGAAAAATGAATAAGCCGCGTTTATATGATTAACAGTTAAAGACCCCTTTCGGTCATGAATGACCATTGAATTGCACCTAGAAATTTATCCTCTGAGGCACAAGTCCGGACAAGGTTGTTTATGGCAGACCAGCAGTCGCCCATGCATATCAGCCTTCCTTCGCAACGCCGCCAATGTTATCCAAGGGAACGGCAAAGGCCGATACATTTTGGCATCAGTGATGTTGCCAGCCATTTCTACAGCTGAGTGAACTGGAGGGATGGAAAATAAAGCGTTTTGGTCAATAGCACAACACAAAACCCGGTCCGAGAATCGAACTCTCTCTTTCATGATTGTGAGCCCGACGCTCTAACCACTGAGCCATGATGGCCTTATACAGAAGCTGAGTAGACGGAACTATTTTCCACCTTCCCGTTTATATATTTTGCTATTACCACCACCGGTAAGGGAACGATATTTGCTTAGAAGATACAAACCCAGGGCCAAGATTATTTTAACAAACAAGGTCTTGTGTTCTTTTTTACTTTATTTTAATTCTTTGCTGTCTAAGAAGAAACCTAACTTCAAGCTACATTTTACAGATCACGTTTTACGCAGTTTTCTCTACATGTGAAAAATAAGCAGGGGTGCAGATTTTGATTTTGCACCCCACAAAAAAACTTACGTGATGTGCTTGCACCCGGCGAACCCCCTGTTCACGGGCCGATGATTACCACGTCTACTACCATAACCTAAACCACGCTATAAACAGCCAACACTACAGTCTTTACCAGGTTTGTCATTGCCAAAAAATAACCTCGGTATCACCACCAACAAATCAAACTGACTCAGCGCTTCCTTTCCACACACAACTCTGAACAGAACTACAATCTCTACAGTAACATCACCTCTCGTACTTCCACCGCAGCAACAATAACAACATCAGCTAGTACTAACAACTACTACCACCACAAGAACAATATCAACAAGTAGTACTACATCCTCCACTACAACGGCGACTACTACAACTATTACTGATACTACAACAACTAATACTTCCTTTATTACACATACTATTACAACTACACTTACTACTACTACTACTACTACTACTACTACTACTACT
>NC_068985.1:115744730-115745470 GCF_001194135.2 Octopus bimaculoides
CAACAATAACAACATCAGCTAGTACTAACAACTACTACCACCACAAGAACAATATCAACAAGTAGTACTACATCCTCCACTACAACGGCGACTACTACAACTATTACTGATACTACAACAACTAATACTTCCTTTATTACACATACTATTACAACTACACTTACTACTACTACTACTACTACTACTACTACTACTACTACTACTACTACTACTACTACTACTACCACCACCACCACCACCACAACCACTAAGACTACCACACAGTAACGACCACAACCATCACCAACACCACCACCAACACTAAGACCACCACTGCCACAAATATCGCCACGGCCACCAGCACCACCACCAAAACCAACATCATCGTCATCATCACCACCAAGACTACCAACACCACAACTACCACATGTTTCACCACCAACAACAACGCCACCAACTACACAGCAAAATACCACCACCACACCCACACCACCAGGGCAAGCACCACAACCACCACTACTGCAACCACCGCCTAGACCACTACTACCGTAATCACCACCAAAACCACCACCAGTACCACTGACACATACACAAAGTCTACCACTACCTCAACGACCACAACCACCGCCTCCGGCACCACCAGCAGCACCACTACGACTACCACCACCACAACCACCACCATCACCACCACCCCACTACCACCACCCCACTACCACCACCACAGTTACCTCCACCACTGGCAACAGTACTATCAACCTCTC
>NC_068985.1:115746350-115749786 GCF_001194135.2 Octopus bimaculoides
ATATATTATATAGAGAGAGAGGGAGAGAGAGGGTGAAGGACGGAGGGGGAGTTAGGGAGGGGGAGGGCGAGAGAGGGTGAAGGACGGAGGAGGAGTTAGGGAGGGGGAGGGCGAGAGGGAGAGACATTAAAGAGAGAAATTAGAGAGGGATGATATTGAGGGGAGTACGGAGTAATCTACAGAAAGAGGACGAGCTAGGGTGTTTTACAGACAGAAACTCACACACGCACACATACACAGAGCAGCACAAACACAACAAGTATATAACGAAGACGAAAGGGAAGGGTGAACCATGCAACGAGACAGTGAGAAAAAGAGAGAGTGAGAGAGGGGGAGTAATAGGCTGGAATGCTTGAAAGAGTGTAAATGTTAAAGAGGATGCCGAAAGGAAAAAGCGTAATCGAAACGTTTAAGACACACGAATATGTTTTGGAATGGAAGAGAGTTAACGTAGTATGTGTGCGGGAGGTGGAGACAAAGGGTGTGCTAGGTAGGGAGAGGAAATGAGCAAGCAGAAAAAGGCAGGAGAGATTACAAAATAGAGAGAAGAGGGAAAGTGTGTAAGGAGAGGGAAAAGGGAAGCGAAGAAATATATGCGTCTCTGTGTGTGAGAGCGGGAGAGAGTAAACTTGTGTGTGAGTATGTGTGTGTGTGTGGATGAAGTTCTAAGGAACAGACCATCGTTTGGAGACTGCGAATGTGTATTCTCGTCTCTATATGAAGCGGCAGTTTATCCAGATTCTCTAAAATCCAGAATCACACACACACAAGCACACACATGTACACACACATAGACACACACACACACACACACACATATATATATATACATATATATATATATATATATATATGCCCAACTCTTCGTAACGCCGGTGTTAAAACGGAGGTAGCTGATGAAGGAAAATGTTCTCTATGTGGCTTGTGTGTTTTCTGTACTCTAGTTATTATTATTTTCTTGTCTACGTTTTGTTTGCAATGTCCTGTACCCAGATATGCACCTATATACACAGGTAGACGTAGGTATGCACATACCTGTAGGTATATATGCATATACTCATTTATTATTTGTGATATATATATATATATATATATATACACATGCACACATCTATATATGATGTAAGGTAGCTTAGTAATGAGTATAATCATTGCACATTTATAAACTGTCAATCGAAAAAGCCATTTAGTCCTCCTAATGATATACGGTTTTTACGAAATCTATCACATAAATGTCTCGTCTCAGTTAAATGCAATGCCGAATCATCGCATAGGTTATTATGTACTCCAACAGAAAATTCACATATTTTATAGGTTTGGCAGGCATATGTTCGTTCTGTTGACGAAGTTTTGATTTTTACCGCTGTCTAATGTGACCAATCTTACAAACGCACCCGCGGTTTCAAGATGTATATTCGAAACTGTGTATTGATATTTATAGGGTTGCCTTTTCTTGCGCCTCGTTGCAATTTTGCGCTTTTCATGCAGTTCTCTTCAAAATCCTTGAAACACTTCAGAATAAATTTGTTTTTCATTTGATGCTTTATCAATATCAAATAACTACTCATATCCATGCTACCAGCCATTCCATCTCTTCAACATTTCTTCACCTTTCTCTTAGTTACATTCACTTTCAGTTCCCTCCTCTCACACACTCTTCCAAACTCTACCACCAGTCTCCTCAGTTGTTCTTAGGAATCCGCCACCAGTGCTGTATCATCAGCAAGGAACAACTATCTCAACTGTCATTTCTCTTCATTTTCTCCCACCATTTGGGTTCTACTACCAAAGGTTCTGGCATTTATCTCCATCACCACACCGTCCATATATAAATTAAACAGCCATGGAGACATCACACAACCCTGTCTTAACCTCACCTTCCCACCAAACATCTCACTTCACCACCCATTCTAACGCACGTTCTAACAGCTCTCAACAATCTACCATCTATTCCGTACAACCGCGACACCTGCCATATTGCATCCCTATCCACACGGTCATATGCGTTCTCTAAGTCCATAAAGGCCCAATGCACACCACTCTCTTTCGCCAAAAACTTCTCACACATCTGCCTAACTACAAATATATTACCTGCAAACCCCCTTCCACTCTCAAAACCGCACTGCTCCTTCCCTATTACACTCTCTGTCTGGTTCCTGACCCTTACAATCAGAATTCTCTCATACAGTTTATCAACCACACACAATAGGCTTATACTCCTAAAATTTCCACACTCATATTTATCCCCTTTCCCCTTGTACAATGGCACTATACAGGCACTGTACCAGTCCGTTGGTACTCTTCCAGCCATATAACAAACATTCATAAGCCTCACTAACCATTCAATCACTATCACTCCTCCTTACTTTAAGCATCCTAACGTACATCCATCTATACCTGGCACCTTCCGGTTTGCCCTCTTCCGCAAGGGTTCCCTCACCTCTTCCCATCCAATTGCTCCGTAGTTCCATTCCCCAACAGCAGGCATTCTCCTCTCTCCTACGACAGCCACTATACTTACCTCCTATCATCCTCCACATTTAACACTAAAATACTCTGGCTGGAAGAGTACCAAAGGACTGGTACAGTGCCTGTATAGTTCCACTGTACAAGAGGAAAGGGGATAAACTACTCCTCTGTACTTCCGTTCAATAAATGTCCATTTATATCCTTCCCTCTTTCTTCCCTTCCTCCAACCACCTTTCTTATCCTCTATTCCTCTTTCCAAAACATGTTTATTTCTTACAAAATGTTCACTCACCTTTTTCCCGAACCTTTCACTCACCTGCCGTTTCTCCACACCCACCACTCTCTTTACTCTCCTCTTCACTTATCTGTAGCGATCATAAGCTTCTCCATCCCTTTTCTGCAGCCAGTCCTCAAAGACCATTTTCTCTGCCCTTACCCGCTCAACACCTTACTTCACACCCATTCCAACTACTCGCGTACCACGTACCTCAGAGGTATATCTCCTTAATGCCTCTCTAAAAGCCTCCCAGCCCTACTCCCTACCTCCAATCTTCCGTTTCTTAAGCTCTAACTTTCTCTACATGGTCCTGCTCCTTCTCTTATCCAGTTCTCTCACCTTCACAACCTCTCTCCTCGCCGCCACTCGTCTAGCATTCCGTTTTGAGCACACCTTCAACTTATCTTGTACTAAGAAGTGATTTGACACTCCTCCACCTTCACCTTTCATTGCATGCACATCCACCAACTTTCCTACCACTTTCTTATCAATTAGTACATATAGGCGCAGAAGTGGCTGTGTGGTAAGTAGCTCGCTTACCAACCACATGGTTCCGGGTTCCGTCCTACTGCGTGGCACCTTGGGCAAGTGTTTTCTACTATAGCCTCGGGCCGACCAAAGCCTTGTGAGTGGATTTTGTAGGTGGAAATTGAAAGAGGCCCGTTGTTTGTGTGTCTGTGTTTGTCCCCC
>NC_068985.1:115749796-115756644 GCF_001194135.2 Octopus bimaculoides
ACATCGCTTGACAACCGATACTGGTGTGTTTAAGTACCCGCCAATTAGCGGTTCGGCAAAAGAAACCGATAGAATAAGTACTAGGCTTACAAAGAATAAGTCCTGGGGTAGATTTGCTCGACTAAAAAGGCGGTGCTCCAGCATGGCCGCAGTCAAATGACTGAAACAAGTAAAACAGTAAAACAGTAAACAGTCTAACAAGGCCCTATCCACTACTGTTCGTCCCTCCACCATGTGAACTTACGCTTCTCCCGCTATTTAAAAAGACTATTCCCTACCGCCAACTCCTGCGCCATACACATTTCTAACAACTTCCCTCCACTCTCATTCCGACCAGGAACTCCATATTTTCCCATTACATTTTATAGCTCCCCATTTCCCACTCGCGCATTCAAATCATCCAGCACTTCCACATAACGGGAACTGACTGAGTGTGTGAATAGGGTAGGGACCCTATTCACACACTCAGTCAGTTCCCGCTAGAACTTCTCTACTTCTCCCTCACTCCTTTCACTCCCTGGACCATATGCACTAAAAAAAAAACACTCACCTCTCTCCTCCCTATCTCATCTTAAGCCACATTAATCTTGAAGACTCTTCCCTCCATTCTACCACACTTTCCTTCACACGGTCACTCACCAGTAATGCCACTCCCTCACGAATCTCCCCTCCCCTCCCACTCCCGATACTCGTCCAGTCACATCCATAAAGTGGTATTCTCCCTTACCTTTCATCTTAGTTTCACTGAGTGCCAGCACATCCATCCTTCTCCTCATTACACTCCGTACCTCTCTCCTCCTTACCTCACTTGTATTACACTCACGCTCATTCCATGACCCTAGTACTAGGGTGAGATTTGGCGTTAACCTTCTTCCACCGCGTTGTCTTTTTCTTGATGTCTTACAAGGAATATAAAATTACATGGAGGAGTGGATTCCCTGTCCTTTCAACCCCACCCCGTTTAGTCGCCTCTTACGCCACGCAGGGATTATGGCTACTGCATTCTACCGATCTTCAGCCCCAGTCGCAGTGGGGTTTTCTAGTTAACCCATAGGTGGGACCCTTACAGATGCTACCACTCCGGGCCGGAGCAGACCCGAGGACAATAGTGACTAAGAAGGGGTTCTACACTCCTCAAACTCTGAAACCAGGGCTCCCATGACTTCACTTAAGAGTAGGGCTGATAACGAATATTACTTAATCTGAAGCTCTAACATTTTGAATACCCACGAAATTTTATGCGTAAGAGTTGGTAACTCTGTGTTATTAACGTTAAAGGGATCTGGAATCAAATATAGAAAATAATGCGATTTAGAATTAATCCGTTTGAGTTTCAATATACATAAATGCCCTCATAACAGTTTAAATATGTATGTATTATATAAATAAGGTGACATAAATAAAATCTTTGAAAACAATTTAAATATTATGACTATGACAACATATAAAAACCCTCAGAACAGTTTCAATGTGTGTGTTAGTGTGTATATATATATATATATATATATATATATATATATATAGGGGGAGAGAGGAGAAAGAACGAAAGAGACAGAGAGAGTGAGAGAAAGGGACAGAGATTTCAGTTTGTGGAAGCATTTAACAAAAATCTATTGTGAATATATGACAGGGTAGGAGCAGTTATATCAGCGTATTTCACATCAACACTGGTTGGAAATGCATATCAGCATTCAAAACCGATGACAATATATCGTAATATATCATTATGAAAAGGCCTGATATTATCTGTAAATTTATCAGGACAATCAAGATTTCTGAGAATTACCCATAATGCATCGCGGTTCACTGAAGAAAGGGTTTTAGTGATATCAATGAAGCGGTCGTAGAGTTAAATACAATTCTCTCTATAGGTGACGTTAGGGAAATATAATAGACAGGCTTGGCTCCACATCCAGCATAAAAGAAAATAATCTGAATGAGACTCTTGAACAAGGATTATCCTAGTGCGATGAATGGGCTGATCAAGAATAGTTGTTCGTTATTAACCTATAACACCGAGGGTAGAAAGGCCTCATGAATTACCTCTTTACCAGCATTTCTTTGTACAACGCCCTTGACAGTACATCTTTACAATTGTGAAGAACTGTATAAATTCGCCAAAAAGAATATATATAAGACGGTACAAAACATCCAGCGTTCTATTTCCCCCATATTTTGATAACAGCCATTGGAGCTTTAAAAATTTCTATTTCATTCATAGTTTGAGTCACATCCGTCTTAAGGGATGGGCATCCTTGGCAGTTACCCGGGTGTCTCAGAAGTCTGAAGTAGTCCTAATCTATGTATGCTGTAACCTGATGTCAATAAATAAATAATAGATGATGCACTATATCGATTTGACCCGGGACCGACAATGCTACGATGAGTGCTTTGGTTTGTGTATTTATAAGTACCCGTGAAATATTGCTAGATAGCCTGAAGGAGGTGAGCTTGCTGAATCGTTAGCAGCCCCCGGTGAAAATGCTTAGTGGCATTTTGTCCGTCTTTACTTCAAATTCTACCGAGGCCGACTATGCTTTTCATCTTTCGAAGTAGCAGTTACTTTTGTAGTAGATGCAGCTGTCGTTTATGTAAGAATAGTAGTAGTAGTAGTAGTAGTAGTAGTAGTAGTAGTAGTAGTAGTAGTAGTAGTAGTAGTAGGTGTAGGTGTAGTAAAGGAAGTATTAGTTGGTGTAGTGGAAGATGTAGTACTACTTGTGTAGAATAAACAGAAGTCGATAGAATAAATACAAGTTGGACACTAGGGTCCATGAAATTGCTGGCTTTGTGTCAAAATTTAAACCAATATTACTTGATAGCCGTTGATCCTGCAGTGTATCTATTCTTTGGTCGTCTTGTTTTGGCCCTGTTGCTTTTCTAGCGTCGCTCCTCACCGGAAAGACTGATGGGGTTGATCGATAAGTTGCCAAGTACATATACATATGATAGGTAACCGATTGCATTTTACCAGTAGCAATATTGAATAGCTGAACTCACTCGCGAACATACACAAAAATACATACATATATACTCGTGCTTATACACGTTCACCTGCTCACACACGTGCGCTCACACACACAAACATACACACACACACACGCGTTCGTATATTTTAGTGTTTGCTTTTATGTAAAGTTATATAAAATCAATTTAGTATTCAACTAAAGGATTACTCAATACTTTTAGTAGGGTACATTTTTATTAACTTTAAGAAGGAAAAGGTCGTGAGTGACTTCGAAGTTTGAACTGCTCGCCTTCCTCAGACTATACGGACACGCACACACACACACACACATACACAGACACAACGGATATCGAACACGATCGATCGTACATCTTTTTCATTCGTAACAAAAGTTCAAGAGATTTTGGTGTTTATATTTTGTGGTGTGCACTTATAGAGATTTTGTGTGTTTGGGTGTGTTGGAGTAACTTATATTCGAAAAGTTTGCAGATTTGCCCAATATATTTATGAATGATATCTCAACCTGATTGTATTCTAAATGATTCTTAGATGAATATCTATGTTGGCCTGTTGTAAATGTTTCAAATCCTCAGTTTAATATGTTACCTGTTGTTAATAACATATTGAATTTTTCTGCGATGCAACAAAGTCTATCTCTTTGGATATGGTCGAGTTATTACAACAATGCTTTATTTTATTGGCATGTTGTTTCCTATACTTTTCAGATTCTAGATATATTGGAACATCGATGAAAATTTTATTATTTCTATGGATCTAAAGGAACTATAGTGCTATATATGCCGGATTTTGAAGATATTCTCTATTAGCCTTTTATATGTCATTTCGATAACATCTGCTGTTTTTATTGTGGCTTTATATATAAGAGCTTTCAATAGCAATTTTCAATTAAGTGGATAGTATAGTGCATTTCTGAATTTATATTTAGACAGTCGGGTTTTGTATTAAATCTCGTATTTCAGTTATAGTGGAAGATTTGGGAGGTAAAATTATCGAGGTGTCCAGAAGCTGGACTTTATTTCTATTAAAAATCTCGTGGTAGATATGTGTTACTAAGATGTAGTGAATATCAGTAACAGGAGGTTGTTTGCTGTATTAGTATTCATGCAGTATATAGAATTATATCAGTTCTTATTCAATGCTTTTTGTAAGCTAAAATAATTTTTTTGATCAAGTATACTTCTTGTATTAGGGGAGCGGATTTTATAAATATTGTTTATAAGCTGACAGTGTTGATATTTATTTAATTGTAATAGTCTTTCATTTCTTATCCTTGCATATATGATTATGGAATCTGTTTCTGTATACTGTCAATCAACCTTGCTTTGTGATTCTTGCTATTTACGTATGTTTATATCGCATGTAAATTTTAGTAGATTCAAAATGATTAGGTTTCTTTTTACTGCAAGTTTTAGAAAACATTTTAAATATGCTAATTAGGTTTTTTTCTAAATCCATTCATATGCTGGCGCTTCATGATCTCAATAACAGTTAGCTATATAGCCGTCTATTGGTTTAGTACTTACATATTGGGTGTCTCGCGTGGAGGCGCAATGGCCCAGTCGTTAGGGCAGGGGACTCGCGGTCATAGGATCACGGTTTCGATTCCCCGAACAGGCGCTGTGAGTGCTTATTGAGCGAAAACACCTAAAGCTCCACGAGGCTCCGGCGGGGGATGGTGGCGAACCCTGCTGTACTCTTTCACCACAACTTTCATTCACTCTTACTTCCTGTTTCTGTTGTGCCTGTAAATCAAAGGGTCAGCCTTGTCACACTGTGTCACGCTGACTATCCCCGAGAACTACGTTAAGAGTACACGTGACTGTGGAGTGCTCAGCCACTTGCACGTTAATTTCACGAGCAGGCTGTTCCGTTGATCGGATCAACTGGAACCCTCGACATCGTAAGCGACGGAGTGCCAACAACAAATTGGGTGTTTCGAATATTTAAACGGCGTGGAGTTGAAACTTCTGTAAGATCAAAGCTCGATAGAGATAGATCAGCATGACAATTTCCTGCTCTTTGGTCTTGAAGACTGTACGATTGTGCTTACATTGTTTGTGTTGTGATGGTGATGAAGGTTTTCTGAAATCGTAATATTTCATAAGGCATTTCAAAACGTATATATAAATTCTACTATGTTGAACAGAACACATCTAGATTTAGTTTTTAATATTGTTAAACGGCGACTTGATTATAGAACCCATGGCGATAAGTTGAAGGTTTTTATATTTTATATATTTTAAATCTTCTAGGTGTATTTGTTTACTTTGCACAGTTTATGTAGCGGTTTATTAAACTGCGTTTCGTGCCGTTGGACGTGAGATCGGTCTCGCGTTTCTTCAATGTGATTGATCATTTGCGCAGACTAACGGATTCTACATAGTATTCTGTTTAAAATTGCAATACTCGTGTTTTTACGTCGGCATTTATTCAGTTTGAAATGTCGGGAAAATGATTTTCCTAAAATGTTGAAGAACTAATACAGGTTTAGCATGTGCGGCTGTCTTTATTTCGTATACAACTTCATGTTTCTTCCGGCTCGGGCGAATGTATTATTTGGGGATTTAAAGACGTACACCTGATTATTTTTTATATTAACTAATATTCTGACAACAGATTCCTGTGAGGTGTACAATCAGTTATACTGTGGAAGAGGAATGATAAAAGTGTGTGTGCAATAGAAAGAGAGAGAGAGAGAGAATCGATCAGTTTAAATACTAAACCTTAGCCTTTACATTTGTCTCAAACTCGAAACTGTAACCCTAATCATATTCCTAAACTTACCTTAATCCAAAATACTAACCGCAGTTTCAAAGCTAGCGCTAAGCGTTTTGCGTAGAATCGACATCTTCAATGTTTAAAGAATGTAATTCTAGGAAGAAAGCTTGAAAATGAAAAGATACCTCCAGGTACGTATTTTAAGATTCAGCAGAACAAAACAAAAAGTGATAAAGAACTGCGAAAACTTTACAGAATTGTAATCTGTTATTTTGAAAATATAGAAATTAGAAAGAATATTTAAAATGAGAACGATAATATGTAGAAAAGTTATGCGGTGTGTTTATCTCAAACATCACCAAACAATATCATTAAAGAACAAGACGTTCCAAAGTTGAACTATTAGATCAACTTGGAGAATTTAATTTCTTGCAATGAGTAATTGAAGATCTGTTATTCAGTATGAGTTTGTGAGGTCATTATACCCCAGGAGATTCCGGCTAAGGAACTCGCACGTATAGGTTAGTTTCTTTTCGATTTAAAACGCTCTACAAACTTGAACACAATTTTAAAGCGGTGCTTCATTTTTTTCCACAAATTCGACGTCAATATATGTGTGTGAGTGGATGCTCTTTTAATGTACTCGCACACACAAGGACGCACGCGCACAGAGATTTCGTAGAAGAAATAAGAATCCTTGCGTAGAGGTCGTATATATTTCTTAGAAAATCCAACACTCCTTGTATTAGCTCCTTCATTATATATGTATATATATATATATATATATATAAAAGATAAACAAAAGTGAAAAATCTACAGAAGGCTTGTGTTACATGTTTAAAGTATATATTTAAATTGTTATGTCAGAAAACTTTTATAAAATTTTGGGTATGTAAACATTGTATTTGGAGAAATAACCGGTTTCGTGTTGTCTTTTCAAATTTTTCTACTTGTATTGTAACATGTCTTCGCTCCCGTGTGCAAAAAAAGAGTTTATATACCCCAATTTTTATAAAATTTTTCTGACATAACAATTTAAATATATACTTTAACCATGTAACAAGCCTTCTGTAGTTTTTTCACTCTTGTTTATCTTTAATACATCCAACCACGTGCTTTCACATACCAATATTCTCAACTATAT
>NC_068985.1:115756733-115761411 GCF_001194135.2 Octopus bimaculoides
TATTACAGACACCAAAGTAACTTTTGAACGCAGTATAACCATGAAAACAGCAGAAAGATTACGTATTCTACCCTTATAATACGCAAAAAATGTTGTCAGATACCGGCTGACTACTGTTTTTCACTCTAAGCACAAAGCCCGAAATTTTGGGTGAGGTGGCGGCAGTCGATTAGATCTACCTCAATACGGAACTGGTACTTAAGTTATCAACTCCAAACTGATGGAAGGCAAAGTCAACCTCGGCAGAATTTGAACTAAGAACATAAAGACAGACGAAATACCGCTAAGCATTTCGCCCTGCCAGCTCGCCGCCTTACCGGCTGAGTACTCTACCATTAAGCTAACCTACCTGCTGACAACAATTACCGTCAAATTAAACACTAAGTAATATTAGCTTTTGGAATGCAAAAACTTTCTGCAAAGAAACTTTAGAAGAGTCGAATATGTTTCGTATTTTACAGACAAGAAATTAACTTTTGAACGCAGTATAGCCTTGAAAACAGTAGAAAGATTGTGTATTCTACCTTACAAGACGGATAAAGTTGTCAGCAGATGGCTACGGGATTCGAACTTGATATATATATATATATATATATATATATATATAAAACAACGGCAACTAACAATCAGAAGCTGATAGAACAAGTACTAGACTTACATGGTCAGAATTTAATGAAGAAACAGAAAGAAGGGACAGATGAAATTATATATGCCGTAAATCCTCGAGTATAATCCGCATTTTTTTCCCCAAAATTTAAAGTATAAGACATAAAAATCTAATTAGTATCAATCTCCTCCTTAAAAACCTGTCTATCTACCTTTGCGGTTGGTGAGTGGCTGAGGATAATTTCGTATGTAGTAAAAAATAAACGAATATTGTTCATTGAATTTAATATAGTACTTCATCTTCAATGTTGATTGTAAACGCCTTCATCGTGAAACAAAAGTGATATGATTCTAAGCATTTGTCAGACAACAACTGTTTTGCGTCGGCTCATAAATGAAAAAAATAATAAAAGAAATACTTTGGTTGTTTTAGGATAAATTCGGCTTCAACGCTGTTTGTCAAATATACCTATTGTGTATGTTTATGGGTGGAGGGAGAAAGTGGAGAGACGGGAGTGAAAGAATTATATGAGAGACTAAGAGAAAAAATTTGGGCAAGATAGAATAATTCCGAAGAAGTCGTAACCAGGCAAATAGAAACGAATATGAAAAATAAATAAATTTATAGGCGCAGGGCTGGCTTAATGGTAGGAAGTTTGATTCTAAACCACAAGTTTCCGGATTAAGTCCCACTGGCAAGATGGGTAAGTGTCATCCACTACAGCCACAGGCTGACCAAAGCCTTGTCAGTAGATTTGGAAGGCGGAAACTGAAAGAAACTGATTGAACAAGTACTAGAATAAATCTTGGTGTCGATTTCTTTGACTAAAACTCTTAACGGCGGTGCTCCAGCATGGCTGCAGTCAAATGGGAGAAACAAGTAAAAGAATAAAAGAATAGATAGATAGATCGAGAGCAGAGTGACAGAAAAAGGCCGAGAGAAAGAGAAAGAGAAAACAACAGAGTTTGACTTAATCGTAAATATGTATACGTGTTTATATGTGGTTATTCTACTTACATATTTGTGTGTAATTTTTTTTATCTAGACACAAGGCCCGAAATTTTGGGGGAGGGGGCCATTCGATTAGATCGATCCCAATACGCAACTGGTACTTAATTTATTGACCGCGAAAGGATGAAAACAATGTCGAACTCGGCGGAATTTGAATTCAGAACTTTTCTTATTTCTTTATTGCCCACAAGGGGCTGAACACAGAGGGGACAAACAAGGACAGACAAAGGTATTAAGTCGATTACATCGACCTCAGTGCGTAACTGGTATTTAATTTATCGACCCCGAAAGGATTAAAGGCAAAGTCGACCTCGGTGGAATTTGAACTCAGAAAGTTTCTACCAGTTCACCGCCTTCGAATAAGTCTAATATTCAAGGAAGTAGCATACTGTGTTAGTCTTCCTTCATGTTCAATGTGTCCTTCAGTTGTTAAAGATGACAGCGTAACAACTGAGGGTGATTTGGTTGTTATTTCTAGTAGGTCAAGCAACTGAGTAGAGATTTTCGTACTGGACTCGAGTGAGTATATCCATACATGCATAAACATACACATTTTCTTTTGTTATCTTCTGCTGCGATTTGTGCATGTTGATGTGTAGGTGGAGGATGGTGTATATGAGAGAGAGAGAGTGAAGGACAAAGAGAGTGAAAGACAGAGAGATTAAAGGAGTGAGAGAGAATGAAAGAAAGAGAGAGAAATTTATTGAGGACAAGCTATATAAACACGAAGCTAAGTGTGTGTGTGTGGGGGGGGGTGTATGTGTGTGTGTACGGACATTTTTATAAGTAACTGGCTGAAATACGATTAAGTTTGTAAAATTTTGAAATTTAAATATCGTTATACACATTATATTATGTCTTTAGTGTAGAATAACAAGTGAATCATTCACTAGCGTATAGAGCACACATCAAAACTAATCAAATCAGTTATAATATTTGGGGAATAATCAATATAATTTTCTTATTATCATGTTATTTTGGCATTGTTTTCTCCATCCTCAAGGCGCCGAGCTGGCAGAACCGGTAGCACGCCGGGCGAAATATTTAGTGGTATTTCGTCTCCCGCTACGTTCTGAGTTCAAATTCCGTCGATGTCGACTTTGCCTTTCATGCTCTCGGAGTCGATAAATTAAGTACTGGTAAAACACTGGGATCGATGTAATCGACTATCCTCTCCCCCAAATTTCAGACCTTGTGCCTATAATAGAAAGCATTAGTATTTCTATCCTCGTACTAGCAGCTTTCAGCATGTATATTTTTCAACAATTATTTTCGGCTCGGCTACCATAGTAATTCAATTAAATTGATTTCGATGTTTGAGTTAATTCCCTGAGTCTTCCGTTCAAGTAAGGCCTGGTATTTCAGCTACTCATTTAAAAAATTGTAAAGGACGATTGGGCTATTTTTTCAAGAGTGAGAAGTAGGCAGATATCATCAAACACACACTGACGCACACATGTGCACGCACACGCACATGCGCACGCACACACGCACACACACACACACACACACACACACACACACACACACACACACACACACACACACACACACACACACACACACACACACACACACACACACACACACACACACACACACACACACACACAAAATAAACTTCGCAAGTGCCGTATGGAGACAGGTAAGTCAAAGAATAGACCCAACGTTTCCCCTGCATGTCGCAAAAGGCGATTAAAGGAGACTGAGGCAAGATTTGCCCTCTGCCCTTGTAAAAGCCTCCCTAACAATGACTACGGAAACAGACCATGGGATGGAGGGTTTTCAACTGTGGTATGCAAAAGGATCATCCATCAAGAGTAGGGAATCACCAACAAATGGTAGCTGCAACGACGCGCTATTACAGCGCATACTCCATGATAGTACAACTAATTGTAACAACCACAGCCAAAACAGCTCGATGTTTGTATTGAGTAGAAGCCTCGCATCAAGAAGAATATAAAGTGATTAAATAGTATATATAGACCACTGTAACAATTTCATATAATACGAATAAGAAAGAATAAGATTAGCTATAATAGCAACAGCTATGATAAATATATGGACGTCAAAAATATAAAAATGGAGATTCAAATGAAGTTATACATTTTTCAAAAGTCATATAAAATTTATAGATGAAGTCCAAATTGTATCAGCTAGAGGATGAAAGCAATGTATGTCATAGAGACATATACGAATGATGCAAGAAGTAAATAGTAAACATATTAATAGTTGGAAGAAAATGTTTAGAAAATAATGAAGGAAATTATGAAAAAATACAAAGGAATTATCAAGAAAATACAACGAGTAAATAAAATAAGAATGTGATGCATAAAAAAATTACAGTAAATCACAAAAGTAAAAAAGATAAAATATCATATATGGACAATCAAAGAATATATACTATAAAACGACAAAAAAAAAAGAAGAAACTAGAAATCACAAAACGACTTAAATAAGAAAATATTAGGAAAAAAGACCAAAGGAGAAAAGTATGAAAAAATATATATATAAAAATATAACAAAATAACACAATCTTAGAAACGAACTATATCACAGAAAATGTATCATATAAATATATACAGAATAAAACATAAAGTATAAAGTAATAAAATCATTGAAATCTATTTATATTATGTTCTCGAATGCTCTGTCTATGAAATATGATTTGTTTTTCTTTCACGGTTGCGTTTTCCTACATTAATAATACCCTCTTGTACACAGACGCGTAACACAATCACAAAGAGCATACACACATATTAATATATTAATGCACTCACACACGTATTTCTATATGCATGTATTTGTATATATATATATACATATGTATATATGTATATATAACGTTTATGCATATATATACATATATACATATATATGTATACATATTTATATATGTATATATATATATAAACTACTTATATATGTATGTGCATATATATAAATGTATACATACTTACATATGCATGCATATATGTATATATGCATGCATACATACATACATAATACATATATATATATATATATATATATATATATATATATATATATATATATATA
>NC_068985.1:115761458-115763199 GCF_001194135.2 Octopus bimaculoides
TACGTGCATACATATATATGTATATGTATGTATATATAGAGAAAGAGAAAGTGAGATAGATTCAAATGATTTTTGTATTTTTTTTACACCAGTGGAAATAAAGAGATGATAATTTGAAAGTACACCTGGATGTTTTATTTTGTTTTTTTTGGTTTTCTTGCAAATATATTTACATTCACTTAACCGATTTCAAAACATTTTGTTTTTTAATAGTGTGGGATGGAAGGACAAGGAGTTATGCTGCACTTGTCTCGGTATAACCTCGAGTTCTTTCCTCACGCACATTAAAAAAAACAAACAATGGAAGTGGGAAACTTGTACAGCGAAGGTAAATAAATCTTTAAAAAAATCCTCCGGTGTGTTTTTAATTTGTCTTTTCTTTCTTTTGTTTTTCTTTTTGTACACATATGTATATTTTCATGTATGTATATACATTGCCACTGCTTTCAAACCAGTTGATTTTCGGTGAAGCATCTCTGCATGGCACTTTGGGTAAGTGTCTGCTGTTATAGCCCCAGGCCCAACAAAGCTTTGCGACAGAATTTGATAAAAGGAAACTGAAATAAACCCATCATATATTTCTGTCTGATTGTGTGTATATGTCTGTATGTTGCTTGTGTGTGTGTACGTGTGTGAGTTTGTATGTGTGTGTGTGTGTGTGTTTGTTTACCTCGGTGTTTGTTCCTACCACCACCGCTTGACAACGGGTGTTTGCTGATACCCTCGTAACTTAGTGGTTCAGTAAAAGAGAACAGATAAGAAAGCTGTATTGAAGTCAATTTGACTAAAGCATTCGAACCGGTGCCCCAGGATAGTCAGAATTTAATGAACAAACAGAAAGAAGTGAAAGATAAAATTATATATATATATATCCACGTTTGAATGTATGTGTGTGTGCGTGTATGTGAGGGGACTACTGAGCTCCATTTTTAACCCTGTACAACCTGTTGTATGATCGAGTCATCGGTGATTAAGCCGGTAACACCACCAAGGTCGAATTTAAGGAGGATGGCATTTAGGACACACTGTATTTAGGAAGATTAAAGTATTAGTTGCCTGTACGCTGAACAGGCATTGCAGTTAAATTGGGCAGCGCCCTGACTGACCAAGCACCCTCTTTCGGTGCAGCACTGCTTGATCTCAATAATGACGCCCTTAGGAAAGGTTGTTTCATAAACTTGCCTGACCCAACCCGGATGGCTCACCGCAGTCTACGTGAATTTCACTGAAAGTGATAGGATTTTGACGTTTTATTTTGCATTTGGCTATATGTTTTTGAAAGTAGCGCTATATCATCTGCAAAGTCGAGATCTTCTAGAGCTTCTGCATCCGCCCATTCAATGCCTGTTTGGCTTTCAGTTGTAGTTTCCTTCATAATCGAATCTATAACTAGTAGAAACAAAAAAGGAGAAAGTATACAGCGCTGCCGAACTCCTGTTTTTACTTCGAATTTATCCGTAGCTCTGTTCCCATGCAAGTTCCGATTAAGGAGCAAATATTTAAGAAAAAGTGGAAGTGGATTGGTAGCACAATTCGAAAAGACACACCAAATGTAGCGAAAAGTGCTTTACAGTGGAATCCGGATGGATATAGAAAGACGGGTGGGCTTAAGAAGTTGTGGCGTAGATCCACACACAAGGAACTAGAGAAAGGGGGACATTCATGGCCGAGTATAAGTACAGAAGCGAGAAATTATGCGACATGGAATTCAATTATAAGTGGCCTACACTTCGCGTTAGAG
>NC_068985.1:115763209-115768010 GCF_001194135.2 Octopus bimaculoides
ATTCAATTATAAGTGGCCTACACTTCGCGTTAGAGGGTTAAAGGCAAGAGAGAGAGAGAGAGAGAGAGAGAGAGATAGAGAGAGAGAGAGAGAGAGAGAGAAAGGGGGGGATTTGGAATAGAAATGAAAATAAAAATGAAATTGGAAGAAAAAATAACAAAAGAACAGTATAACAGGGAAAATGAAACCTGGAAAAAAGAAACAAGACAGCTAGCCAGAATCTTGTATGGTGGAATAGGCACACTATACAGGACTCTGCCAAAAGTTTCTCAGCCTTTTCAGGGATTTCCTATGTAGGATTTGATCTTTCCAAAGTTCTTGGACGGCATTTAAAATTACAGTTTCAATTAATATGTTTGTGTTGTTCATTTCTGTTCTGCCATGATTTTTCAATTAATTGATTCTGCATCCACTTCTCAGTTATCTGTTATTGCAACCTGTTTAATATTTGTTCGCTGCTATCAGAACAGAACTTAATGTTTTATTTTGTTCATATTTTGTTGCTATTGATATTAATTTCCCTTTATTATTTACTCGATATGATTGTAGTCCTACAAAGGGTAGGACTACAACATAATAGGTTTATAATTGCAGAACACACCTACATCGCTCTGTTGGTGGCAAATGTAATATTTATGTGTCGGCCAATAAGAGATATATTTTAAGTAGAATTATTATTTTCTTTGTATTCCTCTCAACTCTTGCTAATTCCCTTATCTTTCCGATCAGAATATTATAACCATAAGTTAGTTGTGAAATACAGATTATTGATGCATTTTCTCTTATCTTTATCATTAAGCTCTGATATAAATATTAATCTAATGCTATATCTATAATATAATATTCTTTCCTAACATTATCCTACACTTGTGTGTGTTATACAATGTCCACTTCATTAATTCTTGATTATTTGTAAGTCTGTGTTTTGTTCGATCCTCTTATCTCTACATTTTTATATATTATCATATTTCTGGCTTTATTAATATCCCCCTACGCAAGCTTGCATTTGCGTATATTTCTACACTGAATATGTGCACTGAATATGTACATTTGTACATATTTCTTAAGTGGATTTGATATAAATTTCTCTATTGAATCTGAGTAATATATGTGTGTTACCAGTTCTTTTTATCATTGTTGAGGTCAGCTATATATAAAAATAAAATATTTGTATGCATTTGTAGCTATATCACGTTGATTTAGAATAACAGTGAAAATCAAGGATTAGAGAAAAGAAGTTCATAGCAATATTCCTCTTCTGTTAGAGGATATGATTCCTTTTTACCATTCTATCTATTGTTTGTACCGACAGATTTGTTTGATATTTATTCATGGCATGTTTGATAAAAGTGTTTGATACTAGCGCTAAATTATTCATAAAAAGGGTTTCTATTATTCGCAAGCAGATTTCAATATTCTATTTTCCTCAATAGTTGTATTATCATTTTGTGATTTCCCTATACAAGTGATTGTACATTGAGCATATGCTGAGTTTTGTTCTCATATGTAGTCTCTGTTGTATTAAAAGTACTTCAGATAGGGCATGTGTATACGTAGAAGTTACAACAGCTGCAGCAGTATCAGGAGCAGCAGCAGCAGTAGCAGCAGCAGCAAAAATAGCAGTAATAGTTGTAATAGATCTAATATCTCTGCATATATGCAATGGAATTTAAATTCGTCCATCTTTACGTTCTGAGTTCAGATTCAGCTGAGGGCAACATCGCTTTGCATCCTTTCGCGGTTGGTAAAATAAGTACCATTTGAGCACTGGAGGTCGAAAGAATCGACTTTCCCATCATCCCCTCAAATCGCTGGCCTTGTACCAAAAATTTCGAACTATTATTATTATTGTCAATACTATTGAATCAATATATCAAATTGCCCTGCAACATATTTATGGCAACTAAAATACAATGCAAGAGGGTAAACGGAGGGCACATTTGGGAATGGCATGAATTGATTGTCGCAAAGGTTGCGATATGATTCCACATTCGTGGATCACTGTGATCTTGGACACGTTTCGAATTGCAAGGAATGAAATGTTTCCTGAAGAGAAGTATGGAGAATTGGCAAACTGAGTTGACATCGTAGGGACCAAGGTTGGGCACCCTGGGCATCAAGAGGGAGATTTTCTAAAGAGAAATCTTATCTCCGTTATTTTTGTACTTTGACTGATCACTCTGACCTTGGTGCTTAGGGAAGTGAAATGGGAATATCAGTTAAAGGGAAAATCTCAATGTATCAACCACCTCCTCTTGGTTGATTTGATTTGAAGCTGTATGGCAAAGATGAGGTAGAAGGGGTGAACACTGTCCACTGTTTTGAACTGATTTTAAGATGGAATTCGAACTCAAGAATCGTGGTGTAATGAGTTTGAAATGAGGCAGGGAGGTAACTGACAAATATGGAAGTAATGAAAGTAATTGAAGATGACGGGAAGGTTATAAATACCTAGGCATATGATAGTTCAGTGAAAGTATCGAGGAGATGAAAGAAGAGTTAAAGAAAGAGTGTCTACGAAGACAACGATTGGTGCTTCATTCAAAATTGACTGTGTGGAATAAATTCCAAACATTAATACATGGGTGGTAGCATCACTTCGGGATGGAGCTGGAATCATAAACTAGCAAAAGAATGATCCGATGAATAGGAATACGAAGACACAGAAAGTATTGATATAGCATGGATCATTTAGCCCAAGGGTGACACTGATCGCTTTTACTTCTGTCAGAAGAGTTGGTAAGGGTGGTTTGATTAGTTCTCAGAATTATATTGGATCAGAGGAACACAGTGTATGATGGTATGTAAAGACTGCCGTAGAACAATTGTTGAGGCATATGAAAAGCAGATAATCGTGTTGAGAAAAAGAAATTGAAAGAGGAAAAAGCACGAAAAAGAATGGCATGGTAAAAACAATGTACGGTCCCTTCGCTAGAGATACGAGCACAAAGACACATGCAGAGGGACTGTGGTTATGGATGCGTAAGAGTAACTTGAAGATAGAAACAGAAGCACTTACATGGGCGGCACAAAGGAAGCATTGAGGACAAATAAGGTGAAGTGCAAAATTGACTGAAATTGAGCTGCTAAGATAACATTCTCTGCCTTTAGCCCTGAGCTTAGTAGTCACTGATGGGTGTACTTGTGGTCAACATCAGCTTGTTGGTTACAGGTCACATATTTGCCATGCAAAATTTTCTTCTCCCACCTCTCAAATAATTGTTCACGCCCTTTTCTCCTTGTCATTAATTTTACCTTCTTTACAGCAACAGTTGCCTCACTTTGCTCATGTTGTTCAGCCTGGGTAACATGCATGGACTTAATAGCAAATTTTGTTTTCTCTTCATGACACATTGAAACTTCTTACGCCACGTGATTTTCAACGAGTTTTATCATTCAGTCGTTAGATGTTTCGAGATACTTGGCCAGTCTAATTTTGGTGATCTTGTTCAAACTGTATCAGGCTCTTACATCCTTGGGCTTTTGGGAGGGAAAGACGATCCACGCCAGCCTTTAGGTGGTGCATCTTGTTGCAAGTTTGCCGCTTACGTATTTTTCTGTCAATTTTGTTTGTTTCACTGACATTCCAGTTCAACACATTAACACCAGAACTCCTTAACTTATGCGCATTTAACTCAGATTTCAAAACTGCTCGAACTCTCCTATAGCATTCTTTTCTAATATACTCTTTCATGTTTGCATGCTGAATTGCAGAACATTCATTTATTCTTAGCTATTTTTTTGTTCCTGCTAAATTTCTTTTATAACAATATCAACATCAAATACGACTGAATTTACTGGTTTCAATTTTCCTTTCTGGAAAGTGGCCTTGGCACATTTGTTGAAACCAAATTCCATTTCGATGTCATCACTGAATACTTTGAAATTCATTTGAGAACTGCGTCAGCACTTTTTTTTAATCTGAAAACAAGAATTATGTCCATCGTGGAGAATACAGAGATGTGTTGACGGCCAATAAGGATGTTTATAGTTTAGGAAAACGTTCACATTTCAAACACATTTACATATTTAAGGAAACAACATCGAACAAACTAGAAAACACTATTAAAAATGATTCAATGTTAACAAAACTAGCCAAGGTCAACAAAAATAGTATTTGTTAAACTTTAACAAACACTATGAAAGGTTTACGAGCTGGTTTAATGTCAAATAGAATGTTAGATGTGAAGACATACTGTGAGAATGCCACAATAGTCTTTAGAAATTTTTGCACAGTATTGTTATTTTCTGTGATATATTTCTTATCCTGATAGATAATTTGTCAATGTCCCTATGGAATTAGATGTGTAAACATCCCGTTGTGACAATTACAAATTAGATGATGGATATACTCCTTTATCTCCCATAATGTTATAGTTCTAATACAACTGCTAGCTCTTATGTTCCATAGTTTCCCCGTTGTTTTTCATTTCGGTAGTATTACTTCGATAATGAATAAGCGAATGTCATTTTGACATTGTGAATGATATCAGGTTTGTTATGTGAGATCTGGTAGTATGTCACTAAGTTTTCTTTTCTTCCTTTCTTCTTTCAGTTCTTTCAGTGCGGCCATGCTGGGGCATTCGCCTTGGTGTATTTTAGTCGAACAAATCGACCCTAGTACTCGTTTATTCTTTTTATAAATCTGATACTTATTGTATCAATGGTTTTGCTGAATGGCTAAGTTACAGTTGCATAAACAAACCAACGCCGGTTATCAAGTGACAGAGATGGTAACAAATATGCGCATACACACACACACACGTATATACATACAAACATACATATATATATATATATA
>NC_068985.1:115771799-115772533 GCF_001194135.2 Octopus bimaculoides
ATATATGCAAGACATTTTAAAAACAAGAAGGGAGTATTATATATTCTAATCGCATGAAAACAAATGTCCCCCCTAGGGGTAGAAAAGTATCCTTATTTCTGGTTCTGAATGATCTAAGGACCCATCCACTTACTTGCCTGTCCAGTATTACCCATACACCTAATATGCGCATGAGGGTTTGCAACATTACTCATGTGGATTCCGAGGTCACGTACCGATTCTAAGTCTGGCATTGCACTGCCCCCTAGTCCCATGTATTCTGATTGTTGTCTATTTGTGGGCCGATAGTGGAGTGCTTGAAATTTTTCAGCGTGCTATTTTAATCAACCCATTTGTCTATTACTGCAGGTCACTTTCAGATTTATTATGTCATAACAGTCCTTAACCACCTGAGATACATTGTTATCATCAGTGTAACTGGGGATAGTGGCTGAGTGTACGACAGCGCATGTCTGAGAGAGCCACTACAGACAGTAGTAGTCCCAGTACCGTTCCCTAAACAATTCTGCTGCTGATTGATGTCTCCCCAAAGAGAACAGCATTGGCTGAAACTGCTTCACTTCTGTCCTTTAAAAAGTCGTGCAAAGCTCCTCCCGGTTTCCCACTGAAGCCAAGATCACACAGTTTATGACATAGCATCCCATAATATATATCATATTCCAAATATTGATAAATACTTAAGTACACACACACACAAACACACACACACACACACACACACACACACACACACA
>NC_068985.1:115774173-115775195 GCF_001194135.2 Octopus bimaculoides
TATATATATATATATATACATACACAAATATGTTAACATGAATTAACTTGGGCAGTAAGTATACGTATATACACATACGCGCACACATATAAAACACGAACATACACTCACACATAAACCAAAATGGACCGTGGACATCCGTGTCTTGTGAAAAATCTTATTTCATTTTTATTTTATTTATTTTCATTATTAATACATTTCATTATTTTCGGTCTTTATTATTAATCTTTATTTTTATCCTTTATTTTTACTCTTATATACATTATTCTTATATCAATTCAATATTATTATTATTATTGTTGTATTTAAATACAAATAAAAATATCAACCGATCCACATACTCACACATACAGAATAAACATGCTTTCATTTGCTTAGTCTGTTGGAATATTTCAACTGATCAAAATGTAAACTCTTTAATGTCCATTTTGCCTTACAGATCTTCCACCCAGGATACACAAAATGCAAACTTATAATATATATATTCTTTTACTTGAAACTGGACGTGAAGTGAAGCAATTGTAGGCAAAGTTAATTAATTAATAAATTAATATATCTCCATTGAATCTCTCCATTTTCCAGTTTATTGATGATACTTCATGTCTTAGAATATATCTATTGAAGAAATAACTCTTCAAAATAACATATATTAAACCAGGCTATCTTGGATAAAACTATCCCTATAACAAGTTTCAATATCCTCATAGAAAAAAAAAGGTTAGAGATCTATACAAATCAAATATCAAATATTCATATATAAAAGATGGAGGTGGAAATAGCACAGAAGAAAGTGTAAGACATTTCAATCAAAGGGGGAATTTAATAAAAATGATTTGAAAAATTATATTAAGAAAATATTACCGGTTTTAATGAATCTCAACTTATCAAATATCAATAAAAATTCATAAGAATTAGAAGTAAAAGAAGTTTCTCCATCTTATATATATACATATATACACACACATATATATATATATATATATAGACACACACACACACACACACACACACACACACACACA
>NC_068985.1:115776389-115777345 GCF_001194135.2 Octopus bimaculoides
ATATATATATATATATATATATATATATATAAACACACACACACACACACACAAAAACACATATATATTAACATACAGAGGCACAGAGACATTTATACATACGTATCCAGTCAGGAATTTAGCCGTCTTTCTGTACATAGTCTCTTATACATCCATTCGTGCAGTCATTTCCTCTATATTTAAAGAAATGCACTATCAACACCATAACCACCACCACCTCTACCGAGACTACCACTACTACCACCAAGATTACTGCCACCACAAGCAGTAACACTACTACCACCACCATCACACGTTATCGTTGAACACATTCCGCCAAGTTTTACATAGATACGGTGGTGCGAATCTCACATAGTAACCTCAGCCTATCCTAGATTCGTCAAAGATGAATCTGCTAGCCGGCATAGGTCATGCCCAAAATATCACTAGCTCTCTCACAAACCATAGCATTTTCAGTCAATAAAGTTCATCCCGTATCGATGATATGGAATCAAACATCTTTCTTTGACTGTTCTGTATCAATAGTAATCTGTCTTTGTTAAGCTTATCTTTCGTATTGCTGTCATACCTACTCGTTTTATGTATCTAAATTTATACAAGCACTACATATATACATACATACATAATAAATTCATATATACAAACATTCATAGATACATACATACATACATTCATACATACATACATAATCATATGTATGCATATATGTATGTATGAATGTATGAAAGGATGTATATACGTATATTTTTTCATGTGTGCATATTTGCATCCATGCATATTTGGATGTATGTGTGTGTATGTTTGTACTTACCTTTATATACATATTTATATATGCTTACTTATCTATTTATCAGTCTGTCTATTTATCTATCGATATATCTATAATTATGGATAGTTAGATAAAAAGATAGACTGACAAACAGACATATAAATAGATAGTGATACCTATATATATA
>NC_068985.1:115777931-115779200 GCF_001194135.2 Octopus bimaculoides
TATAAGAAATAATTGAGATTCATATGAATTGGGTACTTAAGTTGAAGCACCAAGTCGGTACGGTATAATCCGCACAGCTCGAAGTAAATTTAATAAAATCAATATAAGCAACAGGATATCAAGAAGTGATGCAGTACAGTCGTTTCAAGCAGCTCCATTTAGCTGAACAATGCAATCATTAGATTAATTCTTATTATTTTGTTTTCTTACTTTGATATCCTTACCTATTAATCTCTTATCCCTTATAAGTTGTTACTGTTCTTAAATAGAGATTTTTCAGCTACTTAAGTCTATGTGAAGTGGTTATACTATATCCATATAAAGGTATAGATATTTGTATATGTGTATATATGCATATATGTGCATAACCTCATATCCCTTATAAATTGTAAAATTTCGTGTTCGTAAATAGATGCCCTTTAGTTACTTAAGTCTATGGGAGATGGTTATACTATATCCATATAAACGTATAATATTTGCGTATGTGTGCATGTGTGCACATAGATAAATATGTGTATGTAACTGTACACATCTTTATTTTTTCTCATTCTTGGCTTATAATTAATATATACATAGCATGTTTATCTTTCCCGTATTCCATAAGTAAATGCCCTGAGTAGGCTTTATAGAAACCACTTAATAAATAAATAATTAAGTACATAAATGAATATTAAACTGATGCTATGTAATCTTTCCTTTTTAATGTTGAAAATTCATATTTACGCACAGTTTACCTATTTTGGTTATGATATCATTTATGATGATTTAAATTTTATTTTTATATAACATAATAGTATTGGTTATAAATGATCACCCATAGTACTCCATGATAACATTTCCTCTTTATTAACATCATAGGTTTTATTAGTCTTGCCCGTTTAACTGGTAATTAACATCATGATTTAGGGTCTTCCCTACCAAGCCTTCTTTTACAGAGAATTACTCAATACCTAATTTACTACTCCTAAAGTCTTGACAATATTTATGACCATACCTAGCCATTAGCTGTCAAATTTAATCCTTTATTCCAAACATACGCTAGTCCTCTAGTCTTAGATTTAGGAGTTGATAAAGAGACAAATAAATTTAAAATGAACCGCAATCGTTTACAAGCTATGACCCCAGTGGGTTTCAGGCTTTTCTTGGAATTGATTGCATTTTTCAATTAAATAGAGTCGCTTGAAACGGTCGTACTGCATCACTTCTTGATATCCTGTTACTCTTTTTGTTTATATATATATATATATATATATATATATATATATATAT
>NC_068985.1:115779389-115780261 GCF_001194135.2 Octopus bimaculoides
TATATATAGGGAGGAATTTATATATATATAGTATAGGGGAGACTATATATATATATATATATATATATATATATATATATATATACACACACTTATATATGTGTGTGTGTATGCATATGTATATTCTTCCCTACACACACGCACACACATATATATAGTAGACTAATTTGGTACCTTAAAGAATTTTTCCTTTAGAATGGAAAGTTTTATCTATAGTAACGGGAAATATTATCGTCCTCTTTGTACGGAAGAGGAATTTTTTATTCCTTTTTCCAAGCATAAACTAGTAAACAGATTTACGGAGAGCGTCTACAAATGTAAACACTGGAAAAATCATTTCTTCAGTTTTTTTTTCAAATATATCTACTCATTATCTAATAATAATTTTCTCCAAATTATCTTTTCTTTATTCTTCTCCCCAGATATAACAGAATATGCTTCAACACACGAACTCCCATAAAGAATCGTGCAAACCATAAGCTTATTTATGCTTGTTGTATATATGCGTGTGTGTACGTGTGCGTGCATATGCATATAAATACGTCATATATTCTAGGACTTCCCATATATGAAAAAATGTCTATTTGGCTGACCATATTTCTTCTTGTCGGGCGTATTTTGAATGCATCTATCGAAACATATGTACAAGCTATGAAGATATATATGTCTTAATAACATCCTGAGCCTTTGTCTCCTTTTTCACTTTTTCCTATTTTCTCCTAAATGCGACTTACTTATACCGGAATCAAACCACACACAAGTGTGATCATTGTTTCCTAAGGCATTTAAGCAACATTTAACTACCTTGTAATTATTCCCCTGGATCTTTCCTATAAACTGCACACTCATATATATATATATATATATATATA
>NC_068985.1:115782576-115785186 GCF_001194135.2 Octopus bimaculoides
TATATATATATATATATATATGAAATAGTGGCACAACAACGTACTTTATTTAGCTAGAAAGTAATATTATTGTATAGCAATAATATGTATTATTATTATATATATAGGGAAGAAATGGAGACATTTACAGCTATGTATAAACAGTGAGAAATTCAATATATTAATGTGAATAATAAAATTGAAATCTAAACTAAAAATCAGTTTAGCTGGAATAAAGGAAAGGAAATTGAGAAATTTTAAGGTATACATTATGCCAACTGAAATGAAATGAAAAACTAAAGTGGAAAAAACAGCTGTTTGAAATGTCGATTTTATACAATGAAGTAAAAGTTGTCCAAATAAAATATTTATTATCTTCTCTATATTGAGACATCGAATTAGTCAAGCTACGTTGGGCATAAAAAAATTGCGGTTTTAAGTAAAATCATCTGCAGAGACAACTGATGGCTAGAATGGATAGTTTTACAATAAGCCTGGTAATATCGTTTGACGAAATACGTTTATGGATTACAATCAATTATGATCTTAGATGAGTTAATTATTTTAGATATCAATTTAAATTTTAATTCTAGGAATTTACATTCCCGACAAAAGGAAAAAATAGTGAAAATTTAACCTTTTGTGCTGAGTCAAATGTTTTGCAATATTTTGGTAACTTGTTCCGCTTTATTCCTCAAGTTACACCTAAAGCAACTGAGCATTCAAGTAGAGGCCATCGTGCTGCACCTTCTGAAACCACCTTTCTGTCAGTTCTTTGATCCCACTCTCATGCCAGTTCTTGTTCTTTGAAGTGAAACGAATAAGGCAAATAAGTCACCAAATTATTGTAAAATTTTTGATTCAACACTATATATAAACCTAGGTTCTCACTATCCACTTAATACACTGCAAAATTTAATTGCATTTATGTGTGAGCATATCATGTCATTGCCCTTAGCTGAAAAAACCTTTCTGAGTGTTTCTTGTTTTCAATGCGAAGCGCAATTCGACAGTCAGTTTACAGATAAGATTTTTAAAATTGCTAATCTTATCACCTGAAAGCTTATGAACAGATTCCGAACATGGTGTGTTTCAATAGTCCTTACAATTTAAATTTGAGAACAAAAATAGTCAGTGCTCCTTAGATTAATCTCTGGGGTTTCTGTTGAAACATACGTGTTGAATGTTTTTTCATTACAAGAATAGATAAAGTTAGGTTTTATTGCTCTAAGTAATTCGTTTTGTAAACGATTATAATTGGAAAAGACTCTGCAATGCAAATAACATTGCCTCTTTTCCGACAAGCAATTGTGTTATGATGACAATTATCCTCTCAGTGTTAATTGCCTTGTGAAAGTATTACTTTATTGTGCAAATGAGCAGATGGAAATTAAATAGTACTGCACTTATATCCAATACCAAAACAACGGAAAATAACTTCAAGATACTTTATCACTAATATACGTATTAGTTTATACACTCAGAGAACAGCTTCATGGGAAGTTTATACAAGCTTTAGAGAGGAGTTTTGAATAACCTGTAGCTAGACTTGTTGGCGTGGCTGTGTGGTAAGAAGTGTGATTCCAAACTGCATGGTTCTGGGCTCAGTAACAATGCGTTACAACATGTGTCTTCTACTAAAGACCCGGACCGTCCAATGATTTATGACTGAAATTTGCTCACTTACGTCCTCGTGCTGTTGTTGTTGTTCTTCTTCTTTTTTTAGGATTTACTATATATATATATATATATATATATATATATATACTCATCCAAACACACAACAATTACTATTACATAAATAAATACGATTCGGTAGCTGCTGTGTGCCCGCACTTCATCAACTAGCTTTATTCTTCATCTGCTATACTGGGACAAATATATACTGAATATATAAAACATTTCGCAGATACATCTTGAAATTAGTTCTCTCACTCGGTTTGGATAATTCATATACCCTTTTATTTTCATATTTCCTTTTTTATTTGCTGTATACCTCATTATCTTATTTTAGTTTAATTTTGGCTTATACTGTACTATATTTTATTCTTATATTCCATTTATATTATATTTCCTTATTCTCCCATTTATTCACGCGTTTTTACATGTATTCTACAATCAATTATTATGGTATGTTTTCTCTCTTTCCCTGCATATCAACACAGATTTAATTCCTCACTGAGATTTCTCTTCCCCTCATTCTCTTTCACTCATTCTTTAACCCGTCTACCTCTCATCCTCTCTCTTCTTTCTTGTTCTGTAATCAGCAGATTCCTCTTATGCGAAGGGGTGCTGAGAAGTTCCTGACTTTAATGGTATTGCAAAAGGCTTGGTTGGAGGCCAAAAAGGTCCGAGCTTTTTTTACAGGGCTTAGAAAACAACTGAAGGACAGCTGTAATAAGTGTGTGAATCTGACGGTATAATATGTCGAATAAAATCATAATTAACTGATCCTTTTCTATTTCTTTTACCCAAATCCAACAAATTTTCGGCCCCCTCCCCCCCTCGTAAGCATAGCTCACTTATCATTAATAGTTTTCTTTCCTATGCAATGGTGAAAATGGACGGCCAATCAGTCCCATTTCTTCCAATATTGTGTTCTATATTCTGCAATAAAAGTATATATATATA
>NC_068985.1:115785286-115785930 GCF_001194135.2 Octopus bimaculoides
AGTTTTTGACTTATTTAGTCCCTCGAAGCGTGAGGCATTACTACACAATTGCCCTTTATATAAATTATTTATATTTATGAAAAAATGCTGAATTGTTTTCATTATTTTTTTTCATTATGAGGTTTTTTCACGCTGACTACTTGATAAATTCTTATAAAGAATTTGTCTTATATTTTATTATAAATAATTAGAATATATTCAGTGCTGAATATTATTATGTATAAGCACATGTTACTGAGATGCAACCGGATAAATTCAAATCTCTTTCATGGATATATAATAATGAACCGAAGTCATGTTTCTGTGGTGGCTACATCGTGGTAGGTTGATTCTTGTTTATTTTTATGTATCTCGACCATACGTGTACTGATGAACAAAAGAATACAGGTTACTTCACAGTTTTTCTGTATTTGATTGAGAAACCAGTGGTTTACCGTGAAGTTAAATGTTTTTAAGAGATAAATTTTGAAAGCTGCATTCCCTCGCTTTCAGTAAATATGTTGCTTATTTTTTGGTAGTTTTTGACTTATTTAGTCCCTCGAAGCGTGAGGCATTACTACACAGTTAATTGCCCTTTATATAAATTATTTATATTTATGAAAAAATGATGAATTTTTTTCATTACATTTTTCATTATGAGGTTT
>NC_068985.1:115786498-115788587 GCF_001194135.2 Octopus bimaculoides
TATATATATATATATATATGATTGACCGTTGACTGAACACTATGCAATTTTTTTTTCTCCGTGTTTTTCTCCGTGTCTCCCTATTCTTTCTGCTGAAGAGCGTAGCTCGAAACGTCAAAGACTTTCCGTATTCCCGAGCGTCATACTAATACATCCTTTTGTTATTTACACCACCCCCTCGTCTGTTGTTGTTATACTTTATAGAAGCAAAATTTCCTGGGTGCAAAGATATTTAAAAATAGTAGTATTTAAAATGCTGCGGTGTACATGTGTTATTCGATGCCGTTATAATCCCGTAATACACAGATGTCTCATCACCTCATTTTATTCATTTCAAAAGCTGTGTGGTGATGGAAACGTGGTGACGTGTTTTCGGCAGGTCTTAAGAGTCATCTCAGAGCACTTAGGCATGTATCACTGAACAGACTGACTAAAAAGGGAATAATAAATGAGAAGGCTATTATGTGACGAAACGAAGCAATTAATGTTATACGTGTGTTTGTCTATGAGGGTATGGTTGTCTGTGTGTATCTGTGTGTGTGCGTGTGGAATATACACATAGAATACCATATCGACTGTACTATATCTCTCTCTATTCAATACATCTTAAATTATTATGTCGGTCTATACACACACAAACACACACACAGACACACTCACACACGCACACACATACACGCACACACATACACGCACACACATACACACACACATACACGTATATATATATATATATATATATATATATATATATATATATATATATATATATATATATAGAGAGAGAGAGAGAGAGAGACAGACAGACAGACAGACACAGACAGACAGATATATAGATAGATAGATAGATAGATAGATAAGTGTGTATGTGCAAATATATTTGTACCCGAGTATGTGTGTATAACTACACACACACACGCCATAGGATTAGTCACAATGCCGCACAAGAGATTTTTAAATTATTAAGATGGATCCATCATACCGGCTATTGAAATTGCGAAAAACATGAAATAAAAATAAATAACTTGTAATAATTATAATTTCATGGTGATGTAGCTGAGAGGTGCTGTGTACTTTTCAAATGCTGCTGACGAAAAAAGGCTCATACGCACACACACACGCACACACACACACACATGCACACGCAGGCAGACACACAGACAGACAGACACACACACACACATACACACACACACACATACACACTCATATATTGAAATACACTGTTGGTGATGTTGGTGCTCTATCTTTCGACGATGATTATTCAATTGTTCATTGAACTGATTGCACAACAAAAGTTTGACCATTCTAGGGACACGTGTACACGTAACGTAACCATAAGGCAGTTGTAAGACTGTATCAGTGTGACAAAGTGTCTAACAAGCCTTTACCTATCGAATTACTGGTACAATCCATTAGATAGGCTTCAGTGTTATTTCCGTTTGCCAAATTTCACTTAGGAGATATGGTTCGACTCCCTGTGGTTATAGAATATGACATTTGCCGAAGCTCGACGCATTGAGATAGAACACAGCACATCATGTTTAACGAAGCAAACTTCTTAAACATTCGGCCATACAGTCTACAAACATAACATGTCTATTGTCTATAATAGAATATGTTATCGTTGTAAGCATTATGTACTGAGAGACCGCGTCATGTCCCTCTACGTACTTGTATATCACTGCACATATTCCTGTCTCTGCATCAGGAGATTTGTGTTTGTGGGTATCTGTGTGTGTGTGTGTGTGTGTGTGTGTGTGTGTGTGTGTGTGTGTGTGTGTGTGTGTGTGTGTGTGTGTGTGTGTGTGTGTGTGTGTGTTGTCTGAATTTCTGTGTATGTGTGTATGTGTGGGAGTATGTGCGCGTATACACATATATATATATATATATATACTTACATACATATGTATACATATATCTCTATGTATATATACATATATGTGTATATGTATGTATCTATATATAAATATATATATATGACTAAATATAAATATATATATTTATATGTGCGTGTGTGTGTGTTTGTATGTGTATGTATATATATATATATATATATATATATATATATATATATATATATATATAT
>NC_068985.1:115788825-115789553 GCF_001194135.2 Octopus bimaculoides
GTGTAAACACATATATATGTATATAGACACATGTATGCATGTATGTATATATTCATCTATACACACACACACACACACACATACACACACACAAACACACACACACAAACACACACACATACACACATATATACACGTATATATACATGTATACAGTTAATATTTTTGTGTATGAAGAGTTGCATTGTCCAGTATATCTCACGCTATTTCTGATAAGATGTGATTTAAATGAGATATCACTGCTAATTCTAGCAGCGTAGTGATTCACCACTAGCTACGTCTTGTCTACTAAACAATCGTATGTGTCATTTCGTTTGTTCATTCATTGGTGACCGATTCTGTGTATGCATTTGTGTGTAAATGCGTGAGTGTTTGTGTGCATATATGTGTGTATGTGGTATATATGTTTGCATGATGTTATAAGAATGGTTCCATGTGTAAAATGAGCAAATATAAGTGATTGTGTTGTTCTTTTGTGTGGATACTTACTCAAGCATGCTAGTGTGATGAGCATGCAATCAAGAAGTGAGTATATGTCTTTTATAGACACACAGAGTGTTTTTTTTATTCTCAATGCGTACGAGTGAGTGTGAGTATGTCTGCATATGTGCGAGTGTGCATGTGTGTGTGTGTAAGCGCATGTGTGCGTGTATGTGTGGACGTGCCGGAGAGAGAACGCGTATATTTGTGTGTGAATGTGCGTGAGTGTGTGTGTGTGTGTGTGTGTG
>NC_068985.1:115790353-115792556 GCF_001194135.2 Octopus bimaculoides
TATATATGAGTGTATATACACACACACAAATATATATCTTCATACATATACATATCTTCACCGCGCTCAGAATCTTACGGTTAACCGGAGCAATTTTTAATTCCGCTCCCGGTTCAAGTAAGGCAAGCTATGATGATTGATCTGTGATGGCGGCCGAATCTGTTTCTCTTCAACGTGTCTTCCATCTTGTGGGGATACTTACAGGCGCTGGAGACTTTGTAAACTTGAACTTAGAGATATCAATCAAAATAAAACAAATCATTGAATCATTGACTTCTACTCATTGCGGAAGAGATAACAAATATATAAAGTAGAAAGGCTAGAAGAATGGAAGCAAAGGAACGAAGAAAGACAATACGTTGGATGCATGGATGAATAGATGGATGTCGGTTTTATCTAGTTAGGTGTCACACAAAACAGAGACAGTGAATTGCGGAGGAAGACACAGAGAGAGAAAGAGCACAATAGAGAGAAGGTGAGTAACGAAGGGCGAGGAGTAGATGGGGTTTAGATAGAGACGGTCCGTGCACATTGCTCACGATCGGCCGCGAATGTTTCATTCGGACAGGGGTATGGATGTGGTGTGGCGCCAGTATTTGAAGTCTGCGCTGGTTTTCGTTTTGGTTGGTATGATATAGTGGTGGCGGTGGTTGTGCTTATGGCCGTGGTGGTGCTTATGGCGGTGGTGTTGGTGGTGGTAGTGGTGGTTGTAGTGACAGTACTGTTAGTGATGGTATTGCTGGTAGCTGTAGTAGTGTGGTTGTGGAGGTGGTGGTGGTAAGGGTAAGCGGTACTGGTGATGGTGCTAGCTGTAGTGGTGCTGGTGGCGATGACGATATTGATAGTAGTGGTATTAGTAGTTGTGGCAATGTTAGTAGTGTTGGTTGTAGTGGTGGTAATATTTGTTGTAGTAGTGGTGGTAGTGATGGGGGTAGTGGGGTGGTGTTAGTGATTGTGGTGATGGTGATAGTGGTGGTGGTGTTAGTGATTGTGCCGTTGGTTGTAGTGGTGTCAGAGGTGTGGTGTTGGTAGTAGTAGTAGTAGTGGTGCTAGTACTGGTGGTTGTGGCGGTAGTGGAGTGAGTAGTAGTGGCGATGGGGGTAGTTGGTTGTCGTTGAATCTTTCGTTGAATTTGTTGTTGTTCTTGGTAGTGGTTTCGGTGTCAGTGGTGGTGGTGGTGGGTGAGGGTAGCGGTGGATTTGGTTCCCATGGTGTTGTTGCTGCCGGAGGATGACAGGTAGAGCAGATTGAATACGAATTAGTAGTAGTAGTAGTAGTAGCAGTAGTAGTAGTAGTAGTTTCTATTTTTTTTTCGTTGTGATTGTTGTAGTGGTAACAGTAATAGAAATGTTATGGGTTGCTGTATTAGACGCCGTGGTCGGATGGTGGTGGTGGTAGTGGTAGTAGTAGTAGTAGTAGTAATAGTAGTAGTAGTAGTAGTAGTATTTGCAACAGTAGTTGTAAAATTAGAAGGACGAGGAAAAGAAGGATAGGGAAAAGAAGGATAGGGAAAAGAAGAAGAAAAGAATAGAAATGAATAAAATAAAATAAAAAGTAGTAGATAAAATAATGAAAATGAGATCAATGTTTCAAAACATCAACAATAATAATGGTTCCAAATGCTGGCAAGAATAGGTTAATCGATACTATCGACCATAGTATTTGATTGGTATTTTACCTTTTCAATTCGGAGACATAATAATAAAAATAATAATAATGCTTTCATAAATCCAGGAATTTTCGCATTCAGTTTAATGGGCCCTACTTTTCGAAGGCCATTTCAAATGAAGTTGGAATGGAAATGTAAACACAGAGGATTGAAAATAAATACCGTTAAACGTAATTAAAATCTGTGCTGCCGAGTCAACGTTACTGAACAGATGTTTGTAGCTTGAATATTCCCGTAATATGCTAAGTAACAGTAAAAACAATAGATTTGCCTCCTTTTGTGATATGTGCGTTTTATAATCGAGAATCAAGGCCTGCTACGGAACTTCATAAGGAAAATCTGGTTCTCTTGCTCGTTTTGCTTATATCTTACATGTATTTCATCGTGGAACATGATGCATCATGATGGAGGCTAAAGTCTCTTGCTGGATTCTGGGTTAAACAGAGATTGTGAGCAACTTGCATGGACCATCTCTATAGAACCACTATCTCTTTCTCACACTTTGTCACTCACTCTCTCTCACTCACTCACTCA
>NC_068985.1:115792566-115793135 GCF_001194135.2 Octopus bimaculoides
ATTCACTCACTCACTCACTCACTCACTCATTCACTCACTCATTCACTCACACTCTCTCTCTCTCTCTCTCTCTCTCTCTCTCTCTCTCTCCCTCCCTCTACAATTCTCTGTCGATGTTCTGTGTGACACCTTGCAAGATAAAACCGACATTTGTCTATTCATCCATGCATCCATCTATTGTATTGCTTTTACTCTGGTTTTATTATTTTTCAGTGTTTAAATTGACTCTCAATAACACCTTTCAATCTACGGCATTGCTGTAATTGATGGAATACATGTTAAATGAAGATAAGACAAAAGATAGGCCCAGGCGTGGTTGTGTGGTAAAAAGCTTGAGTTACACTTTGGGCAAGTGTCATCTGCTATAGCCTCGGGCCGACCAAAGTCTTGTGAGTGGATTTGGTAGACGGAAACGGAAAGAAGACGCTTGAATAAATTTGTGTGTGATTGTGTGTGATTGTGTGTGATTGTGTGTGTGTGTCTTTGGTGTATTTGCATCTCCGTAACCTAGCGATTCTGCAAAGATGTAAATACATTCTTTGAGGTCGATATATATATATATATATATA
>NC_068985.1:115793356-115797630 GCF_001194135.2 Octopus bimaculoides
ATATATATATATATATATATATATATATATATATACATATATATTTACATATATATGTGCTTGTGTGTATGTATGTATGTGTGTGTGTATACGTGTGTGTGCGTTCACACATGCATGCACGCTCAACACAAGGACGAAGAAATCGTAGTGAAATAAAAATAGATTAGAATTACCTCTAGAGTATAAAACACACCGGAGGGCAGAATCTGTCGTATGTTAAATTTCAGGCCTTGGGCCTATAGTAGAAAGGATTATTATTATTATTATTATTATTATTATTATTATTATTATTATTATTATTATTATTATTATTAAGGCGGCGAGCTGGCAGAATCGTTACCGCGACGAACAAAATGCTTAGCGAGTTTTCGTCCATCTCTACGTTCTGATTTAAAATTCCAACGCGGTCGACTTTGCCTTTCATCCTTTCAGGTCGATAAATTAAGTACCAGTGAAACACTGGGTTCGATGTATTCTTCTCATACCCTCCTCCAAAATAGCTGCCCTTGAGGCAAAATTTGAAACCATTATCATTTTTATGCACACTGCTGAATGTTTTGGAAATATCTGAAAGAAATGTTCTGAAATAATAGATTCGTGATTTCAGTTTTCTAGCAAGTTTTATTACAGCAAGAACCTACAATTATATATGATACAAATCCATAATTCAGGCGAAACCATTGTGAACATTACTCACCCACTTGGTAACAAATTTTCCGTAATTTTCCCTTTACTGGGTGGTATGTGAACAGAAGAAATATGACTTTTGAAAAAGATAAGCTTTATCATTTCCTTTTGATGAAATCTAAATATCTGCCAGTTTCTTTGATATACTTCTCTTCCATCACGCATATCCATTTCCAATAAGAACTGATAATTGTTGTTAGATATTTTAGCATTTCTCCTATGCCAACAGACATAGCTGGTGTTTTGATGTTATTGCTGTTGTTATTTTGTAGCCTCAAACCTAGCCGCCTTGACATACATATCTACAGTTCCATCTATGCAAAGTGAGAAATTCCTTACTGCACACACCGAATGGGTAATATAGTATGATATATATTGTAAGAGTACGGATATACCGTACTCTCGGAACAATTTACCTCCAAATTAATGTCAGTAGTATTGTAGCAGGTAATTTAAGGGATTTCGGAAACTAAATAGTTCATTATTATTTAATGTGTTGCTAGGCCGGTGAACTGGCTGAATCGTTAGTCCGCCGGGCAAAATGCCTGGCGCCATGTTCTGAGTTCAAATGCTGCTGATCTCGACTTTGCCTTTTATTCTTTCGGGGTCGATATATTAAGTACCGATTCAGCACTAGGGTCGATGTAATCGACTAACCCCTCACCCGAAGTTGCTAACCTTGTGTTATAATTTGAAACAATTATTTGATGTCCTTGATGTAAAACAGTAGGGTGGGATCTGAACGAAAATCGATTGTAATTTTAGCAGGCAAAGCGACCACATAGACGCTTCATAGTTGATTTGCTTTACGTCTGTTGAGATGGAATTAATTTGCTCGGTGGCTAGGAGTTAATGTTCTGAAGTGAACGAAGAACAAAAACTGAGGAGAAATCGGCAATTTCTTGCACAGCAGCACTGTTGCGAATTATTGGATATAGGCATCTGCCATATTGTTTCTACTTTGGACCATTTCACTTAAGATTTTCTTGTAGGTTTATTACTTATATAGTACCTTTCATCTGCAACCTATTTTCAGACTCAAATTTTGACAGAATGTAACACAAACCCAAAATAAGATAACATTCGTTAGCAATCTCTTTCACACTCAAAATTTAACGGAATGTAACACAAACGAAAATGTGGGTTGCTTTCGTTAGCAATCTATTTCTCACATTCAATATTTGACGGAATGTAACACAAACGAAACCGTGGGTGCATTTCGTTAGCCATCTATTTCTCACATTCAATATCTGACGGAATGTAACACAAACGAAACCGTGGGTGCATTTCGTTAGCAATCTACTTCTCACATTCAATATTTGACGGAATGTAACACAAACGAATCCGTGGGTGCATTTCGTTCGCAATCTATTTCACACATTCAATATTTGACGGAATGTAACACAAACGAATCCGTGGGTGCATTTCATTCGCAATCTATTTCTCACATTCAATATTTGACGGAATATAACACAAATGAATCCGTGGGTGCATTTCGTTCGCAATCTATTTCTCACATTCAGTATTTGACGGAATGTAACACAAACGAATCCGTGGGTGCATTTCATTTGCAATCTATTTCTCACATTCAATATCTGACGGAATGTAACACAAAGGAAACCGTGGGTGGATTTCGTTCGCAATCTATTTCTCACATTCAATATTTGACGGAATGTAACACAAACGAGACCGTGGGTCCATTTCGTTAGCAATCTATTTCAGATATTCAAAATCTGACGGAATGTAATACAAACGAAACCGTGGGTGCTTTTCGTTAGCAATCTATTTCACATATTCAATATTTAACAGAATGTAACACAAACGAAACCGTGGGTGCATTTCGTTCGCAATCTATTTCTGACATTCAAAATCTGATGGAATGTAATACAAACGAATCTGTGGGTGCATTTCGTTAGCAATCTATTTCACATATTCAATATTTAACGGAATGTAACACAAACGAAACCGTGGGTGCATTTCGTTCGCAACTTATTTCCCACATTCAAAATTTAACGGGAACATCGAACAAAACGAAAACAAGGAACCCAAGAGTGCTTCATTCGCTTTATTACAAACTGATATATAGGTGATACACGGAAATTCCATTCGTCCCGCTTCACCTAGCTATCTGAAATGGGAGTAATGGAAACATCTGTGGATGTAGTTTTGTTAAAGCTTCATATGAACTGATGAAGATTTATCTTCTATTTGGATGAAATAGTAGAGCGTTGGACCTTAAAGCTCAACTATATCCATCAAAGAACGAACTAATCATGCTAATAAATCTATGATTTTACATACAGTTTCACTTGGCACATTTCAAAATCTTCACCAACACATATATATTCTAAAGTCTGTTGTATTATTTGGCAATTCCTTGGAGCTGCCATGATAGTAATTCATATTGACTTTTATAGAGGAACACAAGATGATGGAAATCAAATTATGCTGTCTGTTGTCCTTGTCGTTCTGGTTACTATTTCTACCCTTATGCATCATCTCATTCTTTACGCTAAACTTCTCCTTCGTCTTGACTCTTAACCAGCCTTCTTCTTCTTCTTCTTCTTATTCTTCTTCTCCTCCTCCTCCTCCTTCTTCTTCTTCTTTTCTTCTTATTCTTCTTCTGCTTCTTCTTCTTTTTCTTCTTCTTCTTCTTCTTCTTCTTCTTCTTCTTCTTCTTCTTCTTCTTCTTCACCTCCTCCTCCGCCTCCTCCTCCACCAGCACCACTTTTTTCCTCATACTCATCCTTTTATGACTTCCTTTTCTCTTCATCCATTTTTCTTCCTACCTTCCTTCCTTTCTGTTTTCTTTTTCCTCTTCTTCATCATCCTTCGTTTACTTATTTTTCTCTTTTCCTTTCATCCCTTTTCTTTATTTCTTTCCGTCTTTCTTCTTTCTCTTCATTCTCGTCTTCTCCTCCTCCTTCCTCTTCTTTCTTCTTTCTTCTTTTTCTCCTCCTTCCATTTCATTATTCTCCTTCCCCTTCATCTTGCTTCATTTACCTCTTTTACTTCTTCCCTCCTCCCTCTTTTTCTCCTCTTTTTTCTCCAAACCACCTCCTACTTATTTCTCTTTATTTTCTCTTTTGTTCCCCCTTCATTCTGTGGAGTAACCGAAGTAAGCACACTTCATAAAATCAAGTAAGGCTGTGTATCATTGACAAAAAATATAGCTTCTGACATTTGAACGAAGCCAGTTCACATAGTTTCAGTTATACACTGAACAACGAAAATAGAAATCAGTGCAATTGAAGTTTACATATTTAAGTATAATCTTGCAGGTCTATACTTAACGTATCTAATAACAGAAGCCTTTATCAACAATTACATACACAACATAACGTAGGACCTTTTATACGATGCATGAATAAACTTCAAATATCAGCCAAATCTTCCCTGAAGCCGCATCATAATCCCTTAAAAGTAAAAGACACGGAATGGAAACGCTGAGGAGGGATTCATATAAAGATTAACATGCTATCTATTCAAATATATTTGGGACATATTCGAACCCATAAGAAGACCATTGACTACACACACACACACACACACACACACATATATATATATATATATATATATATATA
>NC_068985.1:115798075-115801846 GCF_001194135.2 Octopus bimaculoides
TATATAAACAAATGTAGGCTAGCGAGCTGGCATAATCGTTAGAACGCTGCGGATAATTTGTCTTTGCTAGAATTTGGTTAGTTATAGTTTTTGTTGCCATTTACTGTTAAATTTTGAACTTTTCTTTTTGTTCTACGTTCTGTTTTAACAGAAGTAGTGCACTTGAAACCCAGATTCTACGAATGTGGCGAAAAAGGTCACGTTTGGGTAAACTGCCCCACCCGCAAGGAGAAAGAAGAAGGGAGAAAAAAACAAAAGAAGAAACAACAAAACCAAAAGACCGACCAGCAGAACCCAGGCACTGATGATGTTCAACAAGCTGGGGGAAAAAGACGGTTGGTCGGTAGCAAGATCCCCAAAAAGGGAAGAATAATAATGACAACCAACCCAACCCTACAACAACCAAAGGAACAACTCAGGGCAGTCAAAGAAAAATTACCCCACCCCCACCACTAATGCCCTCAAAGTCAACAATATCAGATTCTTCCCCATACTATTCCCCCTGGCGATGAGTATCCCCCTTGCCCCTCTAGTTCAAATTTTCCCCCTCTCTCATACATCACCTCTCACCCGCCAAGCCCAGGCAATCTGTCCCGATATCAAGTCCAAGAAAATCTAACGAATATAAGGAAATACTGACTGTAATAAACAATGATGACGAACAATTAAAAAAGTGGTTAAAGCAAATACCATCGTTCAGCTACAGCGATCGCAAGATGGTCAACTGTAATTTCGACATAGATAAGTCATATAGAGGTCCCGGCTACTGGAAACTTAATACGTCCCTTTTGGGGATTAAGGAATACAAATATCGGATTAAGATGTTAATTCAGAGGGCGTTAACCGGATTCATTATCAACAACAAATGGTGGTATGCCCTCAAGAGAGCAATTAAATATAAGCCTATTAGATATAGCATAGGTTTAGTGGCTAGAGAGGATAGAAGGGAATCAGCTCTAGTTAAGGACAATGCGAACTGGCTCTGCGGCTCAGGTGAAGGCCAAGAGACTGGTGTTAAACCAGCACTCGAAGCCAAGCACATCGGTGTCATTGTCTGGGCTAGAAAACGTGCAATGGATTGCGAAGGAATCAATGCTGCGGGATGGGCCCGAGTGGTGGAAGCCCAACATGGCAATGATGCCACAATTCGATCTTTGACGAACTAGCAAGATAACTTGATAGACGAACCCGAGGAGATCTGTGAGGTCTTTCAGGACCACTTCGCTCAGCTTTTCGGAGGGAATAAACTCTCAAGGCACGGTGACCGAGACACTCTGATCTCTCCAAGATGCGGGCAGGACAAGGAAACCGTCCCGCACGCTATTGTTCAGTAGCCGGAAGTGTCTGACGTGTGGGTTTATGCCGAACAACTGAGGTCAGGTGGAGGGAGAATACAGCTGTCGACTAAATCTATGGTGAAAATTAACCCACCGGATTTCTTAACAAAAGAAGGTAAGAATTGTTTTCTTTCTGTAGTAGCAACTCCGAGCGGGATTATATGGAGGATAAGAATGAAAGGAATAAGGTCAAGCACCTTCATTTATGGCCCTAATCTGTTGAATTTTTTCATCTTCCACCTAAAAAGATAAATAGGGCTGGAGAGGAGATGTTTGACGGAAGACATGTTTGGGAAAACATGGAAGAATGTCGTACGAATGTTGGGCATGAAATGCTCGCGTGAATGCGATATAGTTTAAAAACCCAGGTCAGTGGTAAGGCGGGGTTCGTGGGGTCCGTTATAATCCCGCCTCCACTCCATCTGTTGTTTCTTATCGTGTCCTATCATAATCCGTATTATATATGTTTTTAAAATTGTTTAAAGGACTCCAATCGCATTTCTTGTAAAATCGTTCGATTTCATTGCGCTGTCCCTTCTATGTATGTCCTTATGGATAACAAAAAAATTAAGAATCGTTAGAACGCCGGGCGAAATGCTTAGCGGTATTTTGTCTGTGTGAGTTTGGATTTATTGGAAATTATTATTGGAGTCCAAGTAAGTGCAAGCGTCTATTAACTGTTTTTGTGTTATTTTCTATTATAATTATTGTTCCTGTTTCCTGTTATAATTACTTGTGCGATAGTCTTCGTTCGAAAACTATCGTATGTTTTCCCTTGTGGGGGAAACATTAATTTCTAGCAAGATGCCGTAAAGTGTAACTTCGTCTGGCGAAGAATGGTCAACCAATGGGGAGGCAAAAAAGACTGAAAGCTTAATATTTGGCGACATTTCGGATTCTTCTTAAAGTGAATTTCCCCAACCATTAATGTGTACTATTGCAAAGAGGAATATTGACGTGAAAAGCCTTCAAACAGAAGAAAATAAACAAAAAAGTTTTGCGTTGGCGGCTGGAGGTGGAACCCGCCAGCTGTCGATAAACAAAAATGACCTGATAAAGTACAAAGATATGATAACAATTGAAGGCGGTATTGTGAAAATTCAACCTCCGGAAGAACTATTAATGTTAGAAAAAAGAAAAACAATTATTTTGAAATCTTACTGTCTAAAAGGAAAAAGAATTGATCGAGTGAGCGAGAGAAAATTGAGAAGTGCTTGAAACCCATCTGGCAGGATATCTCATACCTAGCCAGAGGGAAGAAGTTTGGTACTATCGCAGTACAACTAACAGATATAGAAACTGCACAAATGCACTCAGTTTAGAAACGGAGGAGGTTGTTTTAATTCCAATATATATGGGTATAAGGACGTCAAAGATACGTATACCAAGGATCCCACCGCAAGTCGACCCTATGTAGTTGATGGTGGCAGTCCTTGGCAAAAAGGAAGATAATATTACACTCCTTCAGGCTACCGTCGCAGAAAAGGCTTATTGGACCGGTCAAACGGTTCACCTCCTAATACAAACAGAACAGTCAATTTTAGAATAGTTACCAGAGAATATAAAAATTTGGGAGGAATCCCTTAACGTATTCGTCGAGGGGCATAAGCCCCGATGCTCCCAGTGTGACCAGCTGGACCATATAAAAGCACATTGTAGAGACGGCGAGGAAGAATCCGATGGTGATGAGGAGGAGGAGAGAGAGAGAGAAACAGAAGAAAAGAAAGCAACTAACAACAAGAGAAAAATGGAAAGCTCAAATCAACAAAAACAGGTCGAACTAAGACCCCCACCCCCACAAAAAAAACTGCGAAAAGAGACAAACCAAAAATAGTAAGGAAGGCAGTAGAAGACAGAGGGATAGTCGCATTATACAGAAGAAATGGAGATTTAATGAGAGAAATAAAAGCGAAAAAATCAGCCACTAGCATTGCAGAGCTTTCTGATAAATATAAGAACTACGAGTTCTACGAAATGGACAAAAAGACTCATAATGTATTACATAACCCGTAGAGAATGTCGGTGTCGATGATGATATTGAATTTTAATCAATCCATTTTTCAAGACTTGCCAACTCCGACCCTATGTCAGGAAAAGGTGGAGAGTCATTCTCCACATGACACCCAGAATTAAATATGTAAGTATTGTCTATTCACATTGGTTGTGTAAAGGTTCGTGGCCTGATGTCTAACTGGAAGCAAGGGCGCTTCCTAAATGACATCAGGTCAAGAAAATTGGATGTGATTGCTGCAACGGAAACCCGGGTGAAGGGGCCAAGAGATTTGCTCCCCCTCCTGAACAGCTATGAGAAATACGTTTTCCAATTCGGGTGGGAGGTGGGGTGAGATGTTGGTCCTACTAAAAAGAAACCGAGGGAGAATTCACAAAAGGACAAAAGACGAAGATAGGTTGCGTAGAAAACAAACAGATGTAT
>NC_068985.1:115802098-115802997 GCF_001194135.2 Octopus bimaculoides
ATATATATATATATATATATATATATATACATGTATGTATGTATGTATTTTTATGTACTTGCCTGCGTGCGTATACCTGCGCATCTGTTATTCTGTTTATGTTTGTAAATTGTATATTTTAAAATTATAACTCTCAAAATATAAAATTTCTATCAACTTTACCACTCATGATTCTTGTCGTAAATTTCGGCGAGAGACCAATAATTATATCTTTTTAATAATTCTTACTTTCAGACAATACCGTCTAAGGAGAAAATATGGAAGCATTTTTTCATATGAACTTCACACTTTCTTTCAATCTCAGCGAAACTTTAAGAATAAAGCACAACAGCTGCAAACTGTATGAAATATAAAATATACACATGAACTATGATAGAAGAAAGTAAAGAGAAACATCTCTCTCTCTCTCTCTCTCTCTCTCTCTCTCTCTCTCTCTATCTCTCTCTCTCTGATATATAATATAGATAGATAGATATATTTTTTATATATAGATATACATATGTTTATATACATACTTACATGCACTCACGTTTACACAAACACATACACTCATACACACGTACATGAATATATTCATGTTTGTGTCAGTCTACACTTGATATAGTTTTCTTAAACATATGCAAACATTTAAATGAAGACAATTAATTTGATCTTTGGAGATGTTACTGTTGATCATTGCTATTATATTAATATTATTATCATTATTCCATCTGACGGATGCAGTCTTGTAATTTTCAGTGATTGATCTGAACTTTCGAAATGCTTTAATCATTAAAAGCACATTGTTTTTGCCAATAATGTTTATTCATTGTTTATTTTGGTGTAAGAAAAAGAAACAAACAATAAAGAAATGAATACAACCTCACTCACAGAAGACAAAGGTAAACCAAACAAAAAAA
>NC_068985.1:115803221-115809426 GCF_001194135.2 Octopus bimaculoides
ATACATACACGGAAATGTTTATACATGTACATATATGTATTTGTGTGTGTATCACAATTCATTAAATATTCGATGTTGTTCAACCACGACCCCTTATATTCTGTGTTCAAATTCTAACGGTAAACGTTGTGTAGAATCGAGAAAGTTATAGTAAACATTACTACTTGTAGAATCTTCACCGCCTGCTTTGTGTTTCTCCAAGCTTCTACAAAATGTGTGTGTGTGTGTGTGTGTGTGTGTGTGTGTGTGTGTGTGTGTATATATGTGTGTGTGTATTGTTATCCCAAACCTAAAAACTTATAATGAAAGCCGTTTTCCGTTAATACCAACTTACCTATATATATTTTACGAACATCATTATCCACTATAACTGTTATTTAAGGTGGTTGAATGTGATGGGAGAGATATTTGTTCTTGTTATCTCCTGCCTGTCGGGAGACAATGTAGACGTCTTTCTACTGAACATCAAGACCAACTGAGATATATTGACATCCATCTTACAACTGTCAGGCAATAATACAGTATCTCTCTCCCCCTCTCCCTCTCTCTTTCAATCTCTTACATTACTGCAGAGAATTGGATGGTATAAGATGTGATATGACCCATTAGTTACTTAAAGTGAGTGTGGCTAGTGACTGGAGGAAGAGTTTAAACTATATTTCTAGATAGTCCTACATTACAATTGTGCTAAAACGGTTTGGGCATTAGTTTTTAAATAAAACAATTTGCTGGGTGTGACTAAATCTTTTAGTTATTCCTCTTGTGACCATAAAATAAGAAACTAGTAAGCCATATGATTGATTTATTTATTCGACTTTGCTTTCTCTTGTAAAACGTGTGAAACGGTGTCAAATGTACCAATTGTTAAAAGGAGGAAAATGAAGAGCTTTGGTCATGTAAAACGACACGATAGTACGATAATGCTAACAAATATGGTAGTACACAGGAAATCACTCAAGAAAAGAGTAATACTAAAAATAACAAAGGGCGAGGTTGAAGGATCTGAAGGAATGACCAGGGGAAAGTTAATGAAAAACATAAGGTTGGTTGATGACCGGAAAAGTTCGGGGTTGGATGTCTTGTCATTTATTGTGCACCTACGGTCTCTCTAGACTGTGGATTTTGATTGATGGGTTTAGTGAGAAATGAATAATATTATTCGCCAGTTGGTTAAGCGTTCATGATAGTATTACTAATTCAATGTTCGATGCAGTTCCATGAGCTTTCAGTTCAAATACCGCCGAGGTCAACATGGCCATTCATCATTTCGGGGTCGATAATTTAAGAAATAATCTGAGGTAGTGGATTGATGAAATTGTTAGGGCATTGAACGAGAGGACGTTCGGTATTAGTTCTAAATATTTATATTCTGAGTTCAAATTGACCTTAGGTGCTGATGTACAGAAATAATCTCCATACCTAATCCGAAATTGTCTTGAGTGGACAGATAAGCTTACCTCCAACAGACAGAGACATCGGTAACAAAATAGTCATCCGCCATCCAGCAGTGGACTGATACGTGTTAGATGATTAAAAATTAACATTGTCTCAATTCCGTTACCTTGAGACAGTGTTAGAAACTAATTTTCAACGTTCATATGGTGCGGTAGCGTCGAAAGAATGTCTGTCAAAATTTATCTCTGTATCCTATGTTCTGTGTTTAAATTCTGCTAGGATAACTTTTAACATTTTACCCTCCGATATTATTAGACTATATGTAATATTGCTTTCAAATGTTGGTACAAGGCCAGTAATTTCAAGGATGGAGTTAAGACGCGTACAGAAACCACAGTGTTTAATTGGTACTTGTTTTATAGAACCCGAAAGGATGTAAGGCAAAGTCGACCCCGGCCGCATTCGAACACAACACGTGAAGTCGGGAAATATGCCGCTAAAACTTTTTTTCGACGCGGTAACACTTCTTTTCTACTCTAGGCACAAGGTCCCGAAATTTTGTGGGAGGAGTCCAGTCGTTTAGATCGACCCCAGTATGCAACTGGTACTTAATTTATCGACCCCGAAAGGATGAAAGGTATAGTCGACCTCGGCAGTATTTGAACTCAGAACACAAAGGTGGACGAATTACCGCTAAGCATTTCCCCCGGCGTGCTAACGTTCCTTATTTCTTTATTGCCCACAAGGGGATAAACATAGAGGGGACAAAGAAGGACAGACAAAGGGATTAAGTCGATTATATCGACCCCAGTGCGTAACTGATACTTGATTTATCGACCCCGAAAGAATGAAAGGCAAAGTCGACCTCGGCGGAATTTGAACTCAGAACGCAACGGCAGACGAAATACCACTAAGCATTTCGCCCGGCGTGCTAACGTTTCTGCCATCTCGCCGCCTTATGCAATGTAAAATATTGTAAACTTGGAAGCCGTTTTGAGCCTTACTGTTTAACATTCGTTTCGATTTCATGGAGATAATCGCAGGGGAGATTATTATTTCTTATGAATAATAATGTTCTTTATATATTTATAAATAATTCACTTAGTTCGTTTTCTCAATGCATCTGGGGCCATCAAACGAACACAAGTATTGTGAAGTGAATTATCAGTGGTGTTACGTGTAGATCTGTTTGAAGTAAATCAACTGCTTTTTGGCGCTAAATTCCAAAACATGATACAAGATTAACTGCCATACCTTTCGCAATTTTGCAGAGGTAAGATGCAATTCTTATTCACTTAGTAAAAATATACCGTTCCACGACGTTGTTGGGCGGCTTCGACCTGCCTCTCCAGGTGCCGAATTGCAGGCTGACCTACTTTTCACTGTTAATTTTTACTCCCGTTACCGCTTCGTATTCCCTTATGGCACCATATATAAGATAAAGGTGTTTGTCACAGGATATGATGACGGTGATGTCATCCGCATACGCGGATGCCTTTCAATGCTTCCATTTTCTGCAGTAATGGCTCAAGGCTAGAACGTACAGGAGGGAGGATAGAGGGCATTCTTGACAGGCCGTGCCTACACTGCAGAACGGCTCAGATAAATGACCGTTTACTCGAAGTACTAACCGAATGTTGCTGTGTAAAGCAGTAATCCAACCGCAGAAGTTTGGGCCAAACCCACCCGCCTCGACAACTGCTACCAGATAGCGATGGTGCACCCTATCGAAAGCTTTTAATTGATCTGAATGGATCAGTGCCCTTCCCATGCCAGGATTATTTACCATCCTGTCTATGGTGTAGCGCTACTAAAATGTATTTCATGATAAAATTATTTTAGTATTTTCTACCTTGTCTTATTTTCTTTATACATATCAACTCTTGTGTTACTTTTCTACCTTCTAAACACACATACACACATACACTCACACACACGCACATTCTAAGTATTTGATATGGAAGTCTGAGTACGCTGGAAATTTTATTTATCACAACGAACGTTTCGGCATAATTCTGCACTGCTCCCTAACTGGTGGGGAACTGTATAATGAATTCCTGTGCACCCCACAGTGCTGAAATGCCGCATCAGATGACAAAACAAGATTCCAAGTTACATAAGAAACATTTCGATCATAGGCTTAGTTAGACGATGTTGGTACTAGTCGCATCTCAAATACTACTAGAGATATACCCAAAATAGAGTTTGGAGCCTAAATTTAAAATTTTAATTTCAAATTTACACTTTAATCATAACTTATATTAATATATATATAGTGAGTTCATACAAGAAAAAGGACAAAAAAAAACAAAAAAAAAACAACAACGCAAGGATAGGATATATACATACATACATACATACATACATACATATATACATACAGAATTTTGTGTATTTCCATGCTTGCAAGCACTGTGTATCAAATATTGCATTTGGGTTTCTGGGTTGCGCGTGTATTGGTTCTGAATAACTGATGAGGAGAGGGTGCGTATTTTATAGCAATTGCTTCTATATTAACTTGTTTGTATGTATCTGTTAATGCATGTGGCGTACATAGATGCTCATTTATGTGTTGGCGTAATGTTGCACATCTGAGTATGTTCGATATATGTGATATACTTTTAAATGGATATCGTTTGCATTTAATGAATATAATTTCGGCTATTAATAGGATGAAACAAAAATAACTAAAGCTATATTAAAGTTATGGCTAATGTATTTTTTGAAGATCTGTTCGGTCAATGGATTGCTGAGTGGAGAAGTTTTTATTATGAGAATATGCTTGTTTAGTAAAGGTAAATGAGTGTTCACGCGCACTCTTGTGCGTTTGTTTGTTTCTGTGTGTGTGTGTGTGTGTGTGTGTGTGTGTGTGTCTGTGTGTGTGTGTGTGTGTGTGTGTGTGTGTATTTGTTTGCGTAAATGTTTGAATATAGAAAATGTAGGTGGTTTCATATCGGTGATTTCCTGAGTAAAAGTACAGAGAAATAGGCTCACTCACTCGCAGACTCATTTTCTCGCTTGCTCTTTCAACCACCCTTTTCTCTCTCTCTCGCTCCCTACTCCTTCTCTCTTCCTTTCCCTACTCCTTCTCTCTTCCTTTCCCTACTCCTTCTCTCTACTTACTCTCTCTCTCTCTCTCTCTCACTACTTCACCTCTTTGTCTCTCTTTCTCTCTATCTCTCTATCTATCTATCTCGCTCGATCTCGATGTTAAAAAGAAAATCAATGATAAGCACAAGGAAAAACACATTGACGTAAACCTATATTTTTAATAGATCAACACTTCATGTTATCTAAATTAACAGACATACACACACACACACACAGACACACACACACAGATACACACGCACACACACAGACACAAACACACATTCACTCACTCACTCACATACACACACAATCACTCAAACCTACGCAATAGTTTATAACGTGAGCAACAGTATAGCTGAACCCGGAACCATGTGGTTGGGAAGTAAGCCTCTTACCACACAGCCACTCCTGAGTCTTGTGTCTGTGTATTTGTGTGTGTATATATATATATATATATATATGTATATAATATATATAGTTACATATATACATGCATGTATTAATAATGTGTGTGTATATATATATATGCATGTATATATATTGTATATATATATGTATACATATATAAATACATGTATATGCATTGTACATATATGTATATATATATATATATATATATATATATATATATATATATATATACATACACGAATATATATATGTCCATATGTATGTATGTATGTATAGTAAATCCCCTAAAAAAACGAAGAACAGACACCAAAAAGAACGACAGCGCGAGGAAGTGGTACATGTGAAGTATTAGCAGACGCTCAGGGAAGGAAAGAAAGGTGGCTTTACGTTTCGAGCAAGGCTCTTCTTTAGAAACAGGAGACACAGTAAAGTTCAATAGGAAAGGTAAAACGGAAGAAAAATTCGCCAACGATTCACATCTGGTCACATTTTGAAAATATACGTATTGAGTTAGACATGCATATTATACATGCACACTTTTTGCTGATTCTACCAATGAAGTACGAGCATTTGATATACATACACCCACACATAGAAGCATGCATGTATACGCAAATATGTCTATGTGTATATGTGTTTTCATCTACATAATCTGAAGACTCTTGTCATAGATGACAAATCAGGTTTCTGTAATTTCCAGCAGAACAACTTGCACGGATAAGTTGTTTATAGCGAGGAAAACATTATGCTGTGCATTAGTTCGATCTCTCCATATCCAACTAAATTAATTTCAAAGAAACATCATGTGTATGTGTGTGTGCGCGCGCGCGTGTATGTTTGTGTGTGTCAATGTATACATATGGACAAGTGTATTTTTACCCCGCCCAACCTATGTCATTCTAAATTATTTGGTACATGGATACTCAAATTCAGAGTGGTAACTCGTTGTATGTGCATGCAGGTGTGTGTATGTGTGTGTGCGTATGTGTGTATGTGTGTGTGAGTGTATATGCGTGTGTGTTTATTTGTTTGTTTATTGTAGTTCCAAACGCGTGTCAAATTGTGCTAGACTCTTTCCATCCCGGTAACATAGCGGCTCGGCAAAAGCGATTTATAGAATAATTGGCACACTTTACTCGTGTAATTTCTTCAACTAAATGCCCTTCAAGGAATTGGCCCAACATGGCTGCAGTCCAATGACTGATACAAGTATAAGATATACCATGCACACACACGTATTTATATATATTATGTATATATATATATATATATATATATATATATATATATATATATATATATATAT
>NC_068985.1:115810039-115816150 GCF_001194135.2 Octopus bimaculoides
ATATATATATATATACATATATAGAGAAAGAGAGGCGTCCATAAATACAAATACGTTCTTTCTCACACACGCACACACAGACACCCACACACACACACACACACACACAAACAGACACACACACAAGCAGACACACACGCACATATGACAACATCTATCAGCTCATGCTATCATATGCTCTAGTCACCAATAACAGCACAACCGCCAACGTTGCAGTCACTGCCACATGTCGTAGACATTTCTAAGTCATGTACAATACTCTTAGCTGTGGTAAACATTTAATCCTCTTAAGTTATCACACATTGTGTGTCAATAACCTACCACAAGGACTACGACGGCTACCATCCTCCTCATCACCACCAACCACCACTACCTATACTACTATCACTACAGTTAAAACTACTAGCCCTCCATCTACACCACCATCTCAACAGACATCCACAACCAAAACCATCACAACTACCAGAGCAACCGTTACCCCTACCAATGGCTCCTCCGTCACAATCACCACAGCCACCACCACAACCACCACTACCCACCGCCATCCCAACCACCATCATCCCCACCGATACCCCCAACGTCCATCACCACCGCCGATACCTTCACCTTCACGTTTACCTCCACCGTCAGCATCGCCATTACCACCACTGCCACGTTTCTCCTCACCACCCTAATACTAATCTTACCATAGCCATCACCAACACTATCACTAACGCCAACGCAATATATACTACAACCACCTGTACTACTACTACTACTACTACTACTACTACTACTACTACTACTACTACTACTACTACTACTATTGCTACTACTACTACTACTACTACTACTACTACTACTACTACTACTACTAATAATAATAATAATAATAATAATAATAATAATAATAATGATAATGGTAATAATAATAATAAAAATAATAGTAATAATAATAATAATAATAATAAGAAGAAGAAGAAGAAGAAGAATAAGAAGACGACGAATAATAATAATAATAAGAAGAAGAAGAAGAAGAAGAAGGTTTCTTCATTAACCACATTACAGACAGTACAGGATAAAACAAAAATGTGTATGTGTGTGAATGTGTGTTGCGAGGGTTTTGCGTGTAAACAAGACTAACAACTTTCAGAAAAGGAAAAAAGAAAAAAAATCAACAATGCGTCATCCTCAATAGGGAGGAGACTTTCGAGGGTTGCTCATGGAAAATCACCATCAAAAACCATAAGTACCCTGACTTTTGGGGCAGGTGCCTTTTTTTTCCCTTCCATTTTTCTAACTACGGGCGTATGCTCAGGGCAGGCCCGTTCACTCGCACTATACTCGCCACTTTCATCCACCTTTCAGCAAAATTGTTGGAAGACAACACTCCCCTCTCTACACTTATTTTCCTTTTCAAGTGAAACTTGAAGAAGTTGATCAGGGATTGGTCAAAAAGAAAAGTGTTTGTCTTCAGCCCCTTCAATCTCGTCCACCATACAACCTATTTCGCAATGACCACCAGGCGTATAAAAACAGCTTTTTCCTCCCGGTTGAAAGAAGGCGGCGGGCAATATTCACTATGGATTCAATTGATACAGTATAAGGTATTGGCTATCATGGCTTCTGATCTTAACTGATTGAAAGTGTTATAATGTACATGCCTTCGTATAAAAGATGGGCTTCAGCAAATATTCTGCTCAATACCACAGATTTTCATGTCAGTTGTTTGACCTTAACCAGTTGCGTATTTCCTTTGGTGGCTGACGATACGTGCATCTCTGATCATGAGCTGAAGTAGTCGGTGAGTATCATAGCCATGTGTTGAGAAGATTTCTTTGGAGTTTGAACAATTCACCTTTGGAAACATGGGTGTTTTTTCAACCTCCTTAGACAATCCTTATTCAAGGACTATTTGAGTGGGATGGGCCACGCCTGAAAAAATTCTAATTGGACCCTACCTGTAAGGTCATGCGCTGTATATCTTAATATGAAATCACCATGTCGTGCACATATGGTTGTGATGCATGTGCCTGGTGTACCCTTATCAGACGAGTAGTCATGATGGGTATACTGGGTGTCGTATATTTTATCCCAGTACTTGAGTGGTACATAAGATATCGTCCCTGAAAGGATGAAAGACAAAGTTGACCTCGGGGGAATTAGAACCCAGAATGTGAAAGCGGATTAAATACCGCTAAACATTTTGCCGGACGTGCTATAGATTCTGCCAGGTCACCACCCTAATGATGATGATGATGATGATGATGATGATGATGATGATGATGGATGATGATGATGATGATGATGATGATGATGATGATGATACTGCGGCTACTGCTACTGTTGTATCAAAGAATATTTACAGAGATTTGATGAGTAGCCAGAAATAGGCAAACGGACTTCTGACCTTCTTTTGGCGAAACACCATGGTATCTTCTCTAGTCTCAGTCGACCAGAGATACAAACACACACATAGTCTCACGCATAGACACACACACATACACTGGACAACATCCAATACCAAGAAATGCTAAGAAGCTTCCTCTTGCTTTGATTGATAAGAAATAACAATCATCGTCTTAATTACTAACGCCCACTTTCATTCCATTGTTGAAATATGGTGCTGCATTGTCTATTGTACATGTTTTGATCGTCAGGAAGACATAAATCGGTCATTCAGTCGGTTAGATATAGCAGCGAAATATCCTTCGCTTCAGGCTCTAAACTCGTTTAACAGGAAGGTCATTTTAATTTATGTGGTCTTTATTTCCGTCAGTCTGAAATCGATAGTTCTTACTCGGTCATGGCAAATCTAGATCATAACAAAGAAAACAAAAAACTATTACCATGTGATAAATACTACCACCATCACCACCACAACAACGACCACCAGTGCCACCATCATTACAATTCGTCGTGAGAGGCTCTACATAGATAGCAAAGTTTCTAGAAATAGCAGATATATTTACCTTTAATCCCATACAATTTCTTAGATAATTAACATCATATTGGATGATGTAGGCGTGGTTGTGTGGTAATGAAGCTTGCTTCCCAACCACATGATTTCGGGTTCAGTCTCACTATATGCACCTAATGCAAGTATTTACAATTATGGCCGACCAAATCCCTGTGAGAGTATTTATTAGATAGAAAGTGAAAAAAGCCCTTCACGTATATATCATATCTTGATACTGTGTGGACTATAATCCCTGTTGACGGGTCGCTGGTATTTATAGATTGTTAAACACTCTCAGTATGCAAATTAGGGACTCCTTCATAGAGTAACTGCTGCATTTGTTGAGTATATAAACAGTTTCACTGCTTTTTTTTTTCTCCGGAGACTGTCAGAATGGTGTATATTTATACCATATATATATATATATATATATGCATATATATATACATATATAAGCAACACAGAAGACCAAGTATCAGTGCATTACCTCTGTTTCAAGCGGCTCCATTTAACCTATCACTGCAAACATTATATCAATATGAAATAAACCGCTCTCCTCGGGGCATATGATCATATAAATTTCCAGCATACATTATACTCCATCATAATTTTTTTTAGCAAATGTTTCATTGGTACAAGAGACTAAAATAATTACATTGCTTCTTTTTGCTATCAATGTAGCAGGCTGAATTTAAGGAAAAAATACCTAAAGCCTGGACTTTAGGTATATCTAGTGGTATGTTGATTAAAGCCTTTTCACCGTTTAGTTTCCCGATGTCACAGCAGTTTCGAAATATTTGTCATAGGATCTACGTCAGAAACTCCAAAGTGTGCGTTGAGTTTTTAATGAATGGGGGAAACGGAAAATGGGTTTAGCAAGAATCTTTATTCAACACAACAATCGATTCGACCCATCCTGCATCTGTCCCTTACGGGTTTGATATTATACAGCTACTTGTGTTGCATCCATCAATGCAGGTTGTGTCTCGTTAGGGGTCTCGTTTAAATAAGAGACATCTAAAGAGACGCAGCTTGCACACTAATGTATGCAACGCAACTAGCAGTACAATATCCAACCCGTAAGGAACAGATGCAAGATGGATCGAAACGATCGTTGTACTGAATAAAGAGTGCTGCTAAATCCATTCTCCGTTTACCTCATACATTATATATATTTGACAGAAGCAACAAGGTGACTCAAGGTCCTAGAGTTATGTGCGTTGGCACGTATAGTGTTCCTTTACACAGGCATGAAGCATTAGCAGCAGATCGAAAGCGTCTGCCATTTCCACTCTCACTGGTGTCTTTTTTTCGTCCGTTGCTGATACATTTCTGTTATTTTAGACTAACGTCCCAAAGCCCACCGCAATAAGTGAAAATCGGTGAAGTAGAAACAGTACTGTATATTTTTTCATTAGTTTTTATAATTTGTATATATTTATTTTATTATAAATGCGAAACTACACCACGGAGGAATCGACATAAGCTTAAATAATAAACTGCGATAGGTGAACCACGATATGGTGAGTCATTATTGTATACGTCGATACGAGATGCTTTCTCGAGAAATTTACCTCAGTTTTATGTCTTTTTATAATATATCCGAGTTCTCTCTCTCTCTCTCTCTCTCTCTCTCTCACACACACACACAAACACACACCCACACACACAAAATATATCAAACTTGCGTATATTAATATATTGAGAAATGGATGGACACCAGAGTTGACCAGGTTAGGATTGGAACTTTGAATGTAAACATCCGAAACAAATACCCCAATACACTTTATGAGACGATCGAACGATTCTGCCAATGCAAAGTCCAATTAATAACAAGGAAAATCGTGTTTTTGTTTTTCTTTTTTCCATAAAGTTAGTAAACTCATCGTTTATTCTACGATATAATTATATCGGATACTTCAGTATATTTAAATACATTTGAAACCTCACACATACACAGACAGAAAGAGAGAGAGAGAGAGAGAGAGAGAGAGAGAGAGAGAGAGAGAGAGAAGGAGAAAAAATAGATAAAGAGAGAGAGAGAGAGAGAAGGAGAAAAGTAGATAAAGAGAGAGAGAGGGGGAGCTTATACGCACACATACACATTGATAATTTCTCAATTTCCCGTTGGTAGTAGTTTGCCAAGTATAGCTCTGTGGGAATTACATATATCTGAGAAACAAATTTAAGGTTTAAATTCAAAGGCAACAACCCTTTCGAGTTGTAGATGTGGAAACACTTGCTTTCAATTTAAAGAGCTTTTGATGAGTACAGGAACACGTTATTGGTTTCACGTCATGCATAAAATTACATCTAACGGGTATATAACTTGGATGTTGTTAAATTGCTCTATCTATACAATATTATGCACTTCATGAACACATACATCACACGCGCACACTCACGCACACACGACTTTCTCCGTCTTTCTCTACTAGATATATGTGAATAAACTTACACATCTATAGACGTATATTGAAAATTATATGGATGTAAATAGACCTCCGTCGATTTTCGCGATGATTATCTCACTTTGATCATCTGGATTATCTACTGATCGAACCATGTCACTAAGTATTCCCAAATTCGTGTGCTTTTACTCCAATCTGTAGAACCACCATCGCTCTGCAGCCAAGGCTGGGTTTGTAAATTACTAGTAAAGATTGACGAAAGGGATTCTACACAGTTTTCAGTTACACATTTTCATCTCATCCAAGACATATCAATCGACTCGTAGCTATGATAAAACGAAAAAAAAAAAAACAAACACTCAGCCAGGATACGATGAAGTGGGATTTGGAACAGATACTTCATGACCTCATGGTTTTGACGCATTGCTGCAAAATGCACTTATTAACCACACGCCCGCGTGTGTGTTTGTGTATGTGTATGTGTTTACACGTGTAGAATATCAAAAGCTGAACGGTTACTACGACGGAGATAATGGAGTGAGTTGTGCACGCCTGTCTCCAAGGCTTTTTTGTGTGTGAAATTATATATAATATATATATATGTATACATATATATATATAAACAATTGCAGCGGGGTAGGTGTTTATAAGCCATTTAAATAACACACAAAAACCGTTAGATTCATTTCAGTATTTAAATTTAATTTGCCAAAATACTTCCGTGCGCATCTGAGCATATATATATATATATATATATATATA
>NC_068985.1:115816315-115817283 GCF_001194135.2 Octopus bimaculoides
ATATATATATTCTTTTACTCGTTTCAATCATCAGACTTCGGCCATACTGGGGATATCTATTCTTTTATTCTTCTCGTTTCAGTCATATGACTACGGCTATGTTGAAGTGATTTTGTCGAACAATTCGACCTCACGACTTATTTTTAGCCTAGTACTTACTCTATCGGCCTCTTTGCTTTACAGCTAGGTTAACACACGAACACCATGTCTCAAGCGATGGTAGGGGGACGAACATAGATGCAAAGACAGACAAACACAGAGACACACACACACACACACACAGACACATACATACGATGGTCTTCTTTCAGTTTCTGTCTGCCAAATGAACTTACAAGGTTTTGGACGGCACGAAGCTATAGAAGACACGTGCACAAGGTGTCACGCAGTGGGGTTGAACCCGGAACCATGAGGCTGAGAAGCAAGCTTCTTAACATCTATCTATCTAACTATCTATCTATCTATCTGGGCAATCTTTCATCAACTTCTTCACGTATCACCTGAAGAGGAAGGTGAGAGTAGAAACGGAAGTCTTGTCTAGTGAATGCTTCAAAAAAAGATGGGTGAATGTAGCAAGGATGGCACGTGTGAACGACGGAGCCATCTTGAGCATAACCCTATGAACTAAAAAAAAAAAAATCCAAGAAAAAAAAAGAAAACAAATAGGCAAAAGAGAGTCACTTACTGTTATAGTTTCTTCAATGAGAATATTGACCAAGGTTACCGTGGTCTTTTCCGTAGGCTTTTCTTTCCACGGCCAAACCTAAACTGTCCTCCCCTCCTTTTACACGAGAACATTACTGTGTGATACACGATCCCTATTGATCGCCCTTTTTTTTGATCCCTTTTCATCGAACTACCCCCTTTCCTTCCTACGATCCCTTTTGATCGACCCCCCCTTTTTTTTCTCCCCCTCCCAAAAAGAAAAGCGCTACATTGTATTTGTCCCATCTTCGTTGAGCCCTGTG
>NC_068985.1:115817621-115820043 GCF_001194135.2 Octopus bimaculoides
TACAAATAAAACATAAAAAAACAGACAGCGTTGGAACTCTTTTAAACAAAATAATATATTCCTCTATACACAATCATACAAAACCCCTTTTTTGTATTTATTTTTACTCGCATATATATATATATATATATATATATATATATATATATAAAGGAAGCCAGAGAGAGACAGAGACAGAGATATGAATAGAGATAAATGAAATATGATATAACATTAATTCTTGACTCATTAAGATTTTCCCTGGCTGTATAGAATCAGTCTCAAATACGAAATAGTAATTGAAGCTAGCTCCGTATAACAGAGGGAGAGAATCTCAGGAATTAAGTCAATTAAGGAAAAGGAGCGGTTGATGTTAGGGAGACTTAATACCACATGTTTCTTTCTCAATAGGCGTCATCAGCACATCTAAAAGCTAAGACATATACACAAAGTGTAGCATACATATATCGCCTTGGCTATTTGCGTATGTAAATATACTTGTGTAGATAGACAGATAAGCATTTACGTTCCGTTATATTTATATATGTAATTAGGAATTCGAGTGTGTATGAGTATGTAAACAAATGTATGCGGATATATAAATAATTTTCTTGGGATGTATAAATATGTACATAAAAATAAAAAATATATGCTCTTATTTGCATGTCTATGCTTGTATATGTGTATGTGTGTGTGTCTGTGAGTGTAGCTCTTTATGTATGTGTATAAGTTTAAAGTGAGTGTGTGTATTTTTCATCTATACCCTCTAAATACATATTTATACTTTCCTATTTATGCACAATCACATACAAAAACAATTATTTCTACCCAAAAGTGTGTGACTGTGTCTATATGTGTATGTGCACATATGTATAATACATATATATACATGTATGTGCGTATTTGTTTTGTACGTTTGCATATATACACACACACACGCACGCACACACACACGCACGCACACACACACACACACACACACACACATATATATATATATATATATATATATATATATATATATATACATACGTACATAAACTGCCAGACAAACAGACAGAAAAGGACTCCCAGCGTAGACACATATCTATACGTATGTATATGTAGGTATATATTAATACTTATACAGATAATGTATCATTTATTTAGTCACGTAAACGAAGATCCATTCTGTTCCCAGACACTGATAGCTCAGGAATGACAATGACAGAATATATGTAAATATATAATTGCTGACAATTACCCAATAAAATAGAAAAGTAAACAAAACAAAATAAAAGACAATAAAAAGAAATACACAAATATAACAAAAAGATACAAATAAAAAAAACTTAACAAACTAAAATATCCAGTAATACAGCGATACCTCTCGGGGTATTTCGACAATAAAGTAAAATCTTCCGCCATCTTTCCTGTCGTGTTGGGTTTCCCCCGCTTCTGTCTTTTCCTGTCTTTTTATTTCTCTTTTTCTTTTTCTTTTTTGTTTAGTACTGATACATTTATAAGGTGTTTTTGTTGTTCTTGCTGCTGCTGTTTTTGTTGTTGTTGTTACATTGCACGATGTTTGATGTGAATACCGAATGTATCTGTAGATTTTAAATATATTTCGTGTTATGGGATCGTTTGTCACTGTATATATTTATTTCTGGTTACATTTAATACGTAACTTTTTTGTTTACATACATACACACACATACTTGGTGCATTCATTGGACCACGGCCATGCTACAACATCGCATTGTTGGGTTTTCATCGAAAATTGACCCCAGCAGACGTATCATTTTTTAAAATGTAAATCTCCTTCTAACGCTCTTATGTGCCGACGCTAAAAGATCGACACCAATAGTGAAGTTGTGAGGAGATAGACACACACACACACACATACACACATGCACACACGCAAACCCTTTCATGCACACCCATATACACACATACACACACGCGCATCTATATATGTATATATATATGTATATACGTCCATATACACACAGACAGAGATGACAGGCTTCTACACAGTTTCACCCATATTTCCTTACAGGGCACTGGACATCTCGGGGTCATAGTAGAAGACAATTACACTAAGTGCTCTGCAGTGGGACTGAACCTTGAACTATATGGTTGTAAAACTGCTTCGCCTGCACCTACATACACACATACATACATACAAAAATACCGTGTTACTGGTATTGAAATTCCAATGAAGGCACTTTCAATCTAGGTTACAACCCGGCTCTTTATCTATTGGCAAGTAAGCTTGATATAAAACTGGACAATGACATACATACACATATATATATGTGTGTGTGTATGTATGCATATGCACATATACATACATGCATATACATACATATATACACACATATACATATATAATATATATTTGTATAGTAGATATTTATATACATTATATATATGCGGTGCTCCAGCATGACCGCATATATAT
>NC_068985.1:115820097-115821888 GCF_001194135.2 Octopus bimaculoides
TATATATATATATATATCATACGAAATTATTCTACAGTATCCGTCTATCCTGTCCACTGATAAGGCTTTAATCTGCTCGGGCTCGAATAGAAAGCACATGCCCAGACTGAACCGAAGTGTACGTGGATACGATTCATGCTACCATGCAGCCATCTATTATGATAATAATATAAAAATAAATTAAATAGGAAAAAAAGAAAGATTGGATAAAGATGAAATAAAAATATATAATAATATGCCTATATACTGGAATGATATATGAGAAAATCTATTAAAATACAAAATTGATACATAATCTGAAATTAATGAAAATATGTTGTCTCGAAGAAACCTCGTTTAACGATTTATCTTACGATTTTGTAGCAAGCATTTTAATTTTATGGCAGCAAAATGAGATCTTGGAATTCCTACTTTATGACACACTTTTTAGAAAAATAAAACTGCAAATATTTTAAAAGTTATGATAATTTTTGCATAATTAATGATATAGCATATCTTAACAAAAATTAAATTTTTTTGTACCTTCAGAATTTCAAATGCAATTATATTAGTTTTTATTCTTTCGTGTAACTGAACTTCTGAAGGTAAATAACTTAAAGTTTAACCCGTGCAATAAGATCTTAGAGGTGAGGTATTCGTATTATATATCATTGAATCTTTTTTAACAAATTTTCTGTTTAAAAGAGCTATGATATTGATGCAGAAATCCTGTTACCTGCTGGATGGAATAGTTGATGCTATGAATAACATTAAATAGCAAGTAACTTTGCAATTACACTTTTGTTACCATGGGTAACAGACATCGCGGCATGTAGTGAATAATGGAATCCTAGACACACTCAATGAGAGAGTTAAGAGAAGTGAAAAATATCATGTCGACAGAAGATAATAAGGATGAGGAAGATGAACAGCTTTAAACGGCTGATTCTATTGTTGTCGGTGCTCGTAATTTCTATAAATATTACTACGACCGAAAAAGAAAACAACATATACCTATTCTTAATTAACTTTTTACTCTTTCAGACCAAGAAGCGGTTGGTATGATCTAAGAAATAAATAGAAACCTCACAGCATATGCTGCTTTCTGCTTTCCAAAATAATTTTCTCAAGTTATCACCCCACAAACTTTCACTTTAGAAGTTAGACTGGCTTTATAAATTCTTATTTTGGACTGTGGGCAATTTGCATCCGTATGAAACATAAACACGACACGCAAATAGCCATGAACACTAGAGCAAACACTACAATGCTGAAACATACACAACATTTAGGGAACATATATTTAAATTGAATCTTATGTTTATCAAGCTTTTTCTCACATGTCTCTGTGAGTGCGTATGCGCGTATATACGTACGTATGTATATGCTCTTTACTCTTTTACTTTTTTACTTCTTTCAGTCATTTGACTGTGGCCATGTTGGAGCACCACCTTTAGTCGAGCAAATCGACTATCCCCATAAACTACATTAATATTCCTCGCACATTCCGTTGCGATGGTGCCATTTTTGAACTCATAAAGCAAACTATGCCGAATATGCATCTTTGTCACTTCCATTATAGCTTTGAAAAGATAACTGTTAAGATCGAACTGCACCCTTCAAAACTTGCACTAAGAATAAGTGCAAGGTAAAATTACTACCTGCTTTTATGGCAAGTTGATGCAAGTAGTTTATCTCGACTTTGAGTTAATGCAATTGAGAAAACCGCATTATGTATGGGATGACCCAATATATCATATTTCATATAAATATATATATATATATATTTATAAATATATATATATATATATA
>NC_068985.1:115827887-115828557 GCF_001194135.2 Octopus bimaculoides
GATATGCAGGGAAATGCACAACAAGAACAGATTCATAAACGTATGCATACTTATATACACTTGTACATATATACACCAACACACAAACACATGCAGCGACACACAAAAATTCCCACGTCCACTAACAGAAATGCAGAAATATACAAACGTATAATGAAGGGCAACTAAGCACAAAGAAACATCGAGCCGTTTATACTGAGAATGATATATATCTGTGACCTTCCTAGGTCACAGCAGACACATTCTGTCACTTAATAACAAGGGAAACGAATTGATGAGAAGTAGGGAGTCACTACTTGGAAATAATAGTACAATCGTGTGATGGTTGTGATGAATATTGCGTTTGTGAGGGTGATGTTGGGGGTGAAGGACGTGGTAGCATTAGGAACGCTACTGAAAGCTGTGACGGTTCTGTTGGTGCAGATATTTAGCGAAGTGATGGTAAAGGTGAAAGTGTAACTTTTCTTTTTTCCTTTTCTTTTTTCTCTTTGCTTTAAATCACACTGGGAATTCTTTTTTTTTCATGACGGAGGTTTTAGATTGCGACAGTATAATTTTTGCTTGTTTGTTTATTTGTTATATATATATATATATATATATATATATATATATATTAGGGAGAGGATAGGGACGCTCTCATGACATTTGCAAGTCCTTTCTCAAAGTGCTT
>NC_068985.1:115828870-115836538 GCF_001194135.2 Octopus bimaculoides
ATATATATATATATATATATATATATATATATATATACGTTGTAAGGAAGGGTGATTAGACTAAACGTTTATTGTGGGTTGAAAAAGAAAAGGAATGGTTAACAATACAGAGGATGTGAGAGAAAAGAAGTGAGTTCATAGGGGAGGCTTACTGTGTAAGTTCTCTGTCTTTTTACTTCAAAGGAGTGGAGTCATTTGTGGTAAGGAGCAGAAAAATTTTAACAAAAATGCAGACGACACAACTCGTGCATGCATCTCAGCAGTTTTAAGTGGGATGGGCGATAGTTTTGTTTGCTTTTTGCGATTTAACTGATTAACATTTTTTGCCATATAGGCACAGACATAGCAGTGTGTTCATAACCATGTGGTCTCCGGTTCAGTTCTACTGCGCGGCACTTTGGTTGACCGATGTATGTTAAATGGAGGTGCGCTACTAATAGAAACCGAGAAGTGGCGTAGGTTTGCTTCATCGAAGCTCTTCAATGCTGTGCATCAGCTTGGCCGCAGTCCAATGACTTAAACAAGTAAAAGATTGAAGATAAAGGATAACATCTAGTACGTGCGGCTGCGTGTATGTGAACGTGTATGCGAATGGGTGTGTGTGTGTGTGAATGTGTATGTGTGTAGTAGCATTTTTGCTGGCATGGAAGGGTATACTTATGTAGATCGTGTGTAAGGTCCCTAGAGTATGAGCAACAAATGAGTGAAGATGTTTGTATTGGTTCTGAAGTGGAACATTGCTTTTAGAATAATATTACGAGAATATTCCTATTATGAATCACCTGAAATTTCTAATGATGTGGAAGATTATAAAATAGCCTTGTGATCTCGTCCTATTCTCTTAAATAAACAAAGGATACATTGGATAATGTATATGCATAAATGCATTTTCTCTGGCCTTGAAGAGAGAAAAAGAAAAGCAGGATGTTCACTGCTGAACAGGTTTTCATCATTGACGTACTATATCGTGATAAGTAGTATCTAAATAACAGCAGACAGTTTGAAGACTAACATTCATAAGATATATGAGTGTCTAATCATATGATTTATACTTTACTCGTTTCATTCATTGGACTCTAGCCATCTTTGAAGGTGCGAGTCGAGCAAATGCACTACCTTAATTTTTTTTTTTAATTTGGTACTTATTCTCCCTATATAACACTTTTGCTGAATCGCTAAGCTAAGGGATATGAAGCAACAGATCTTCAAGTGCTGGTGGAGATCAAAAACAAACAAAATATACACACCTTCACACACATTTATATATACGGACTACTCAAACACACTCAAACACACACATTTATATATACGGGCTACTTCCAGTTTCCATTGTGCAAGGCTTAATTTTATTGTAACTACTTAGCTTATCTTTCATCTACTTAAGAGATATTTGTCACTAATACATCTCTAACTCAAAATATTGCGCCTATTTAACATAAATTTCATCTAATTTATGTGTATTTCTTATATACTTCATGTAACTAATATATATTTTCATCTACCAATAGTTACAATTGTCTGCACTATCCATGCTCAACTATATGCTTGTAGGAGAGAGATATTTGAGTATCTGAGTACTTTAAATATTATCTTCCCTATAATTATCAGCAAAGTAAAACCTTTGCTTAATCAACATGAGATATTAACCTGAAACGGATGAAAAACAATCGAACACCACAAGGAATTTTTCACCCTGTAAAAGTTTAGTTGTTATACTAAAAGATACGCTATTCCTCCATGCAATTTGTGGCAAGAGAAATTTCTGCCTTTGGCCAAAAGGAATCTCAATTTTGTTCCTTCATGGTGTTGTTTTCCAGTTGCAAAAATCGACAGAATAGCAATTTATATTTTCTTCAATCTAAAATCAGAAAGCTTTATCGATTTCACAATACTTTAGCATATCTTTGTACACATGATTTTCAATAAATATGAAGTTTTCATTTTTGTCGGCCAATATTTATAGACATACTTTCTTCCTAACTATTGATAATGCAACACGCATTTGTCTATAACAGAAAACTATGTAATTCAACATGCATGTGACCATCAAAGAAGACATATTTCAATCTGTTTAATTATCTGCACCTGTGCTTTGTGCATGTCAAGTCAAAGGCTGGTATGACAGTAAATTTCTTACGAGTGAATGGGAAACAGAACTTAATTTCTGAAGAAGCTTGAGGTATCGCTTGGATCAGCAGTTTCTTTGCAATATTGCGACCCGAATATACCTCAGTTTCTAACATATGATCATGTTATGAAGTGAGCTACTGCAACGTCTATTTATGCGACCTAACATTTTCAAAAGCATGATACAACCCTTCATTAGTGTGAGGATGAATGGTGAAATCCAAACGGAGTGAATTTGCTGATAAACTTGATTAGATATTTAATTTCATTATCGACCATTCCTGAGATTTATAAAGTCTATAATCAACTCTATAATACATTTATAAACTTTTGATCATCATTAAATTATTCATCTGTGTTGCATCATTAGTGGGAGTGATAATGTTCCTGCTTGCAATTGGATGGATTTGAGTCGCATAAACCGATTCCCACATTTCAGACAGATTACTATATCACAGCGAAAATTCATTAACAAGGAAATAATTGCAACATGGATTCTTCAAGCCGAACTCACCGACGGGAGATCTAAGGGTAGACCAACAACAAAATTGTTGAGTAACCTTCATAGGATCAGCAAGGCAAGCCCGAGAATCCAGGACCTTATGGAGCAAGTGTCTGAGGACTTCACCCTTCACGAATGGACAGAGGAAGTGGATGGATGCATTCATTAGTCAGGATACTTTTTAAAGGATCTATACCTGGCTCATTCGGAATATTACCATTCCTTCATTAAGAGGGTTATTTATAAAATCACTTTTATTTCTGTAAGATCCCGGTAATTGATTGTCAGCTCCACTTTTACCGGACAACCAAAAGGTGAGCTCTTTTGACCATGGCCTTTTTTTTAACAAAAGCAATCTTTGTGTCTTTTCAGGAACCTATATAGATATCATAGATGTTAAACCATCGGGTTCGAATCCTTCCTATATCTGCAGGAGAATGACATGCATTACTCTATCAGAGATGACGCGCTTGAATTTAGTGCATGGATTCTTCAATAAAGTTCTTCCATTTTGCTCAGAAGACACGCTGGCAATTTGGCAAAGAATGCAATAGACTGGTATGTAACTTTTCCTGCAGCAGAATGAAACCGACCTCTTCTATTCTTGATATTCTATTCATCTTTATTCTGCCTGTTTCTGGGACTGTTAGACATGCAATTGCTTCAGATGTATTTAAATTCGTATTTGCGTTTGGTCAGACTTGTCGGATCACACCGAGTTAATATAGCTTAGACTGATCTATACTAATGATAGTGTTGATATATCCTATGAATTTTACTCATAGACTGGTTACTTCTTCATTTCTGATAACTTCTTTGTTTAAGTAAAATATATTTTTTTCTACTCTAGACACAAGGCCCGAAATTTTGGGGGGAGGGGACCAGTCGATTAGATCGAACCCAGTACGCAGCTGGTACTTAATTTATCAACCCCGAAAGGATGAAAGGAAAAATCGACCTCGGTAGAATTTGAACTCAGAACGTAAAGACAGACGAAATACCGCTAAGCATTTCGCTCGGCGTGTTAACATTTCTGCCAGCTCCCCGCCTTTTTTGAGTAAAATATTGTCGAGCATGGTTCTTAACCTGGCTTCTGTAATGTTGTTCAGTTTGAAGTATTCTATCAGTTCGCTAGTTGGATTTCCTTTCGTCTCTTCGCTCATGCTCGATAATTTGTTCTGCGAGGATATCATTTCAAAAATGGTTGCTTTTTGGGATAACGTTGAAATTTATAAATTCTTGAAAAACAAATCATTCGCTGAGATGTGGCGCACATTTACTTTTGATCGCATCTTGGTTATGGATATCATTGCCGAGATTTCTGATTGACGAGGAACGTTATTTTCTGTGAGACTTCTGCAATATACTTAGGCAGATACAGCACATTTTACCATTGTTTTATTTAGCCATTATCAGCGGAGAATTAATAACAGAATCTTTTCAGTATAAAATCTATGTGAACTGTTGATCATGCACTATATTATATTCTATATTTACATTTGTTACACGAAGATCAGGGTGATTCCTACGTTCTTCAACAGAATTCAGATTATTTCAGATTATTCTGTCTTTCGTGCCAGACATAGTCAATTGCAAATGTAAGTAAATAAATTGTTATTTTTCTTGTATGTAATCACATCGAATTCTAGGTGCGTAGAAGCTAGAGGAACAACATAACGAAGGAACAACAACTTTTCGACCTCTATTGACACCGTTTCATATTGGAACAGCATCATACAGGTTCGCTGTTGGGTCCCAATTTTACTTGAGAAAGGTGAGTCATCTCATTTTTTTTTTCTGGAGTTTGATTTGAAAGCATAATCATTGAAAGAGATGCTTCAGTCTCTTGTTTTCACTTGAAAGTTGAATGTTTTTCTTTACCCCAAAGATGTTAAACCGTGTGTAAGGAATCCTTTCGTCTTTCTTGTCTCTTCTACCGATCAATTAACAATCTAAGGTAAAAATAAAGTCATGAATACCTTTCAAACTGTAAACAATTGTCTCTATACAAGGAATGTCTAACTTCGTAAAATGGCGCATTTAACTTCATTTATCTCCAGGCATGCTGTAGTGGCGATTCTAATGAAGGCCAAAATAGAACTATGCATGCCTACAAACGAGTAGATACTTTAAAAAAAACATTATAAGTTGCTGAAAATGCTAAAATATATAACCTCAACGCCTTCTTTAGTCTCTCATGCAAACCCCAAACTTTCAAACCATCTCATCTTAAGTTCATCTAGAAAGGATTGTATTCTTTCGGATGGTTCATTATGTGGGTTATATCACGTCTTTTCTTTATTATTTTCTATTTGCGCGATAGAACTCTTACTGCATATTTTGCCTTTGTTGTGGAGAGTCTTAACAGCAAAAGCATTACTCTGAGACTAGGAGGTTCTCTGCAGTTTGCCATACTTCGCAAAATCAACTTAAATTTCTTTATTGTTCAACTTCAAATACAGAACATTTGTACCGTCTTTTAAATCTTAAATTACCTAACATTCTCTTTACTGCTAGGTTTTGTAACAAATACTTCAGATCGACTGCATTTATTATTAAATTACATGTATGTCCTCAGTGTTTTCTAATTTGAGAAAAATGTTAAAATTTAATATAACAAATATTCAAATGTCGATATAAATATATATGGTATTACGATCGTGTAATTTCTTTTCCTTCATTATAGAAACGAATATATTTCCAAAGTATAATTTCCCTGATACCTCTAATCACATAAATATATTGAGCCTTAACAAATAAAAATTTCGTAACCTTTTCTAGCCGCGCGGGATTTATAAACTTATTGTGTTATGAATACAAAAATATTGTATATATTTGTATAGACTGTGACACTTTTATGGGTATTTTTAATATCATTTAGGAAATGGGATACGTTATATGTGTCTGTACGTGTGCTTGTGTGCGTGTGTCTATATATATGTATGTATGAATGTACTTATGTATATATGTATGCATACATATTTCTGTGTGTATGTACATATGTATGTGAACGTCAGTGCGTGTCATTATATGTCTCTCTATCTATCTACATACACATTCATATATAACTATTAATGTTTGTTTTATGTTAATATGTAAAAGCAATATAGCATTAAACAGGAGAATTACTTAAGTGTTTATTTTTAGGAGAGTTAATAATTATTATCTCATCATAAAAGTCACTCAATAGTAACTTCGAAGTCACAGCTTGTTCGCATTTATCACGGGCGTGGCTGCGTGGTAAGAAGCTTGCTTCCAAACCACATGGTTCCAGTTTTAGTCCCACTGCGTGGCATGTTGGGTAAGTGTCTTCGACTATAACCTCGGGCCGACCAAAGCCTTGTGAAAGGATTTGGTAGACGGAAACTGACAGAAACTCGTTATGTGTGTGTGTGTGTGTGTGTGTGTGCGTGCGTGCGTGTATGTGTGACTCTTAATTGCTACTCAATTGATCGACTTCAACAGGAAAGAAATCTCCGTTCCTAATTAAACGTATTAAATTTACGTGTTGGGTAACAAAATATCCTTCATATTTCATGTTAGACTGCGTTCGATTTCTGTGTCTGGTACTTCAGATTATACGCGTATTTTGAGAAATCTTCTACTGAGCGGGTTTGCATGATGCCTCGTCAAATGAATTGCTCTTGCATAGATCGTTCACATAATTAGAAAGCTGGCGTCAGAACACCGCTTGGCCGGTAGATGCCTCACACTTTGGGCCATATCAATTAACCGAGTTTTCATTTCCCTCTTAAAAATTGCTTTTTCTTTAAAAAAAGATTGTTGGTAGCTGCACTTTATCCTCTGATTAAGCAAAACAAAGGAATTTAAAACTCTAAGATGTTGTTACGGGCAGCAAACTGCCAAATATTTTGCACGTCAGATATAGAAAACGTACCAACTTTTACGTTGTGAATTCACATCCAGCAGCAGTTAGCTCGACGTTTCATACATTCGAGGTCGAACAAATAAAGTGGCAGTGGTCCGGCGTCCGTACAGAAGAGAGTGGGGGTGATCTCAGTCACTTGTGCGCCACGGAACGCGGTAACCGGGATTTTGAGAAAATAATTTAAAAAGTACTACTACTACTACTACTACTACTACTACTACTACTACTACTACTACTACAATTAATAATAATAATAATAATAATAATAATAATAATAATAATAATAATAATAATAATAATCCTTTCCGCTTGAGGCACAAGGCTTGAAGTTTGTGGGGAGGGGAATAGTCCATTTCAATGACCTCAGTGTTTCACTGGTGCTTAGTTTATTGAACCCGAAATGATGAAATGCAATGCTGACCTCAGCGGAATTCGAACTCAGAACACAAAGACTGACGAAAATGCTGCTAAGCATTTTGGCAGGCGTTCTAACAATTCTGGCAATGATTATAGGAGCCTTGCTGAGATGATGTCGATGCTGACATTACAGCTACTTGAGGAAGTGGTTGTGACGTTGTTGTTGCAGTTGATGACAGAGATGATGTTGCTGAGGGTGAAGAATTCGGAATTGTGGTACAGGTGGTGGCGATGGTGTGGCGCAGGTTTTTTCGGTGAATGGTGTTGGTTGCGGTGCTGATGTTAATGTCAGTTTCATCCCTGTCTCTTCAAAGGAAAAAAAAACAATTTTTAAATGTCAACCCCTACCAATATTTTCAGATTGTTACGTCTATGTATACAGCAGTAAATCGAGACGAGTGTTGGGTCAGGGATGGGAAAATATGAGCGAATTGTCGAGGTGTGATACGGCTGGGTAGGTTTGAGGTGGTTCTGTACTTAAAGTAGAACGGAACACTCGGTGCGTTTTATGCTTACTAATACAGAATATATCCAGGGGAGATAATAACAGCATTGAAACTTTTGTACGAATGCAGGTTTTTTTATTTATAGAAATTTTACATACATACATACATATATACATACATACATAAATACAAATGTACATACACATATATACGTACGCACATACATACATACATACATACATATATATATATATATATATATATATATATATATATATATATATATA
>NC_068985.1:115837123-115841320 GCF_001194135.2 Octopus bimaculoides
ATATATATATATATATATATATATATATATACGGATATATGGATGTCTGCCTATGTGTAGATGCATATATTTTGATATAGGTTCTCTATAAACTCGGGAAGTGCCAAATTTGAAATGTCAATTCATGGTAATATATTCCTGTATTTTGATATCAATAGACGTTTTTGTTTTATATAGTTTATATATATACTTTTATAATATTTTGTGTCTTTTGCTTGTTTTAACGTAGAAGCGTTGTATCGTTGTTAGTCTTGTTGATATTGTTGCCATTATTGATGGCGTTTCTTCTTTATTTTCTTTCTTATTTTCCCTAATGTTTATTTTTGATGTTTAACCGCAGGTCAAACCTGAATCAATACATACATATCATGAAATGACTTCTAACTATGGCAATCCCTTCTGCTTTAGATATTTCATATCTAGGTCTACATCCTGTGTTGAGTCATGCAACATTTGAAGATAGTGGATTGTGATTTAACGGGAAGCTCTCAACTATTACGAGTTTCTAACGAAAATATCGGGGATAAATTTATTACTAATATGTATATATATATATATATATATATATATATTGTTGTATTTGGTGATGGCCATGTTGCCAGTTTAGCCAATAAAAACACACGCACTGTATGCTTGGTGTTAATTTGCTTCAGCTTTATGTTACATTAATCGTATTTCGGCCAGAGTTCTTTCGTCACACTTTTGTGACCTCATTAGTGGTCCTTAGCTTTTTATTGGCTAAACTGGCAACATGGCCATCCCCAAATGCAACAATATCTGTTTCAACATACGGTTTCACATCAAGAATCTTGCAAAACAAATATATTTATATATACATATATACAAGGGGCGGCTAAAAATTTCATAGGCTGACGTGATGCAGTTTATTTTTCAACATTTTCCTCCATGCTGACCACACAATTTTTCTATCGGTGTTCTTGTGCATGGATCCTATTTGAGTAGCTCCCATTCAGTTGCTCAAAAAGTCATAAACTGGAGATATGATGTCATCACTGTGGTACTGGTTCCCATCCAAGTGTTTTTACATGTTGCGGAATAGATGATAGTCAGACGAGGCAAAATCAGAAGTTTAAGGTGGATGATCAACCAGTTCAAAGACATAGTCACACACAGCAGCCATTAATACTGGAGACTTTTGTGCTGGAGCATTTTCCTGTTGAAACAAGGCATCTATCGACAGTTATCTTGGGCGTTTGGCCTCGATAGTCTTTCGTAACTACCTTAGCAAATTGCCATAGTACTCAGCATTGATCGTGTACTCCTTCTGAAAATAGTCAATAAACACAATGCCTTTACATCTCTCAGAAATTCAGATCATCTTCCCTGCTGGTGACACAAACATGGCCTTGTTTAGAGTAGGTGGAGAAAGGGTGTTTTCCACTGCATGAATTCTCTCTTTGTGGCTGAAAGTGATGGAACCAACACGCGGCCTGGCTTCGAAAACATTCAAGGAAACCAGATAGATCTGCCTCAAACAATGTCATATTTTCCCGTGATATGATCAACTTAGAACTCTTTTGATCAGGTGTCAGATTTTGTCATATGTGGTGTATAATGTGTTGGGCACGTGCTGATAGGTTAGGGAAACTGGGTGTATTTCTAATAAAGTAAGGAATATCGTACGACATGACGCGGAAAATATAAACTTAAGCATAAACTTATAGACAAAAGGAAATCAGAACACAATATTTGCGTATAAGCACAACACTTTAATAGCACTTCAATTACGTGTACTTCGATTTTGACCACTTTGTGGTGAGGCTGCAATATTAAACAGTTTTGGGCGCAAACCTATTCAGGATTGATAATAAGGAATAGAACAATCATGGCAAAATGATGGGGTTGCACACAAGACGAGTAGATTTACTAAATCAAGGAGAGAGGAATACAGGAGAAAAGAAAGAGCGTTGTAAATAAAGTATATTTGGAAAATGGAGAGCTCGCAGAATCGTAAGTACGCCGAGCGAAATGCTTAGCGGTATTTCGTCTGTCTATAGGTTCTGAGTTCAAATTCTACCGAAGTCGATTTTGCCTTTCATCCTTTCAGGGTCGATAAATTAAGTACCAGTTACGCACTGGGGTCGATATAATCGACTTAATCCGTTTGTCTGTCCTTGTTTGTCCCCTCTGTGTGTAGCCCCTTGTGGGCAGTAAAGAAATAGGTATTTCGTCTGTCTATACGTTCTGAGTTCAAATTCTACCGAAGTCGATTTTGCCTTTCATCCTTTCACGGTCGATAAATTAGGTACCAGTTGCGTACTGGGGTCGATGTAATCGACTGGTCCCTTCCCCCAAAATTTCGGGCCTTGTACCTAGAGTGGAAGAGAATAAAGTATTTTTGGAAAGCGGGGAGCTGGCAGAATCGTTAGCACGCCGGGCGAAAAGCTTAGCGGTATTTCGTCTGTCTTTAAGTTCTAAGTTCAAATTCCGCCGAAGTCGACTTTGCATTTTATCCTTTCGGGGTCGATAAATCTAGTACCAGTTACGCACTGAGGTCGATGTAATCGACTTAATCCCTTTGTCTGTCCTTCTTTGTCCCTTCTATGTTTAGGTCCTTGTGGGCAATAAAGAGATAAGAAACGTTAGCACGCCGCGCGAAATGCTTAGCGGTAATTCGTCTGTCTTTACATTCTGAGTTCGAATTCCGCCGAGGTCGACTTTGCTTTTTATCCTTTCGGGGTCCATAAATTAAGTACCAGTTGCGTACTGGTGTCGATTTAATCGACTGCCTCCACAAAAAAAAAAAAAAATAATAATAATAAAAAATTGAGCCTTGTGCCTAATGTAGAAACTAATATATTGTATTTATTACTAACAAACACTTATTGAACATGTCTTCATGGTTACATACAATAAAGCATATTTAGTATCGCTGTGAATTTAGAAACACATTACGATGCATTGGAGTTCTATTTATGAGTGAAGTTCCGATAACTCAACTCCGTTATATAATGTACCGTTCTTTTATTTTAGACGTTACTGTGTATATTAAGAAATATTTAGCTGCTATTTCTAGCAGGTCTACAGAGCACGTAAAACTTTCATTTTCCTTGTCTGACCTTTGTCTTTGCTAATTTCCATGAAAGCAGTGGCGACCTCTTATATGTTAGTAATGGGGGCTTTCGATTGGTTTATTTTACATAACTTTAAATAAGTGTAACTTCCTCGTTACTAGTTTGGAGAATAAATGAATACAATGTTTGACATCAGCATACAAAATTACACGAGAACATATTTTTTTAAAATAATCTATTGCAAATTTGAAAAGAAATTTTTTAAGTAGCCAAAGAAAATTAACTAGATCTGGTTACAAGTCTAGTTTCCATGCAAAATCTTTCACTAAACTTCGTTATAAAACATATCTCGATAGAGACTGCTGCAGTCGTGATAAAATATGTTACAAGGTGGGCATAGCCGGACAGAGGAAACTGTAGTCGGACATAATTATATATCAGCGCAATTTTATTGTAATCAAACAGAAACATATAATTAAATGGTCCGTCTGTAGTAACATCAATATTGACATCTAGATTCGATGATCAAACAGAGGTCAACAGTACAAACCGAGGCTCTGACAATAGTATTCTATTTATCATTATAAAAACACCATCAGCGGGTTTATTAACAGCCCTACTAATATATATCAATATATGAATACATGAATATAGATGTGTGTTGTCTGTAGAGCACACAGGCATATATATGTGCGCATAAAAAAAAGCATACTTATGTATATGTACATATACGTTGCAACGCAATGTGGTTGGGAGACTTGCTTCCCGACCGAGACGCATTGGGTTCAGTTCCATTGCATGACACTTTGGACGATTAACGCATTGAGAGAATTTGATACACATAAACACACATATATATATGCGTGACTTTATACAACTATCTGAAGAAGTCATATGTATATATGCTAGCCTTGGCTATGTCAAGATTCTTTTTTGTATTCTTCTTTCCTACTTAGATTGTTTAAATGTTGTCACAACAGTAATATGTCCATTCTGCTAAAATGAAATTTTCAGTAAATTTTTCTGTATCCTTCTGCAGCTGAAGATTGCACTGCATTGTACATTTAATGTAATGCTTGCATTACTTGAATAAATGGAGAAGGATGAAACGTGCGTACTGCAATAACCTTTAAAATCTGTGTTGTTTTATATATATATATAT
>NC_068985.1:115842429-115844660 GCF_001194135.2 Octopus bimaculoides
ACATCACTAACACCGCTGCCGCCGCCGCCACCACCTCCTCCACAACCACTACAACCATAACCTCTATACTTCATCCCTACATAACCTCTACCACCACCAACACCACTACCACCAATACCACCACGACAACATCACGATCAGCACCCTCCGCAACATCACAACCATCACCACGAATACTTCCACCACCAACTTCACCGCCTCCATCAGTACCATTTAACTCTTCAGACTCGCCACCACATCCAGTCCTCATCCCTACATATACTCCACCTCCACCGCGACCACTACCACAACCACCACTTCCCTCTCCACTGAACGTTCTAACAAAGTCTCATCACCATGTCCGCTACCACCACTACCACGATTAACACTACCCCCTCATCGCTACTAACACAGCAACACCGCTACCACTCATCCCTGCAAACTCTCACCGACCCCCAGCACCCCTACCCCTACACCTCATCTCAACACTTACATTACCACCACCATCAGCAAAATGACTTCACCGCCATATAAGGAAAACTCACCAATTCCTGATAACCAATCATCAGTATTTATAATTTTATTGTGTCAAAACTTCATCCAATGACCCTTAATCTGATCGTGACCATCCCGTATAATTCCCTTGAAATATTATACGACTTAAGGGTTCATTATATACATGCCGCATACCAAGGGCATATGGCATAGTGGTTAAGAGCGCGGGCAACTAATCCCAAGATTCCGAGTTCGATTCCAAGCAGTGACCTGATTAATAATAATAATAATAATAATAAATGCCCCGATGCAGTACCAGGCAGTGGCTCTCATGGCTTCTGATCTTAATTGGTTGGAAGTGTCATCATGTACATTGTTTTGTCTTGGTATAAAAGATTGACTACAGTAAATATTCTGCTCAATACCACAGATTTACTTGTCAATTGTTTGACCTTAACCAGTTGAGCATGTCCCTTGGTGGCTAACTATATGTGCATCTCTGATCATGAGCAGAAGTAGTGGGGGAGCATCATAGTCATGTGTTCAGAGGAATTATTTGCGGTTTGAATAATTCACCTTTGGAAACATGGGTGTTTTGCTCAACATCCTTAAACGAACCATATTCAGGGACCTTTTGAGCGGGTTGGGCTATTCGACCTTAAGAAAATTCGAACTGGAAAATTCTAACTTGGAAAAACTTCTATGAATTTTGACGAGATTTTAAATAACAACAATAACACAAACATGAACGCCGCATTTGGCATCATCATCATCATCATCATCATCTTCTTCTTCTTCTTCTTCTTCTTCTTCTTCTTCTTCTTCTTCTTCTTCTTCTTCTTCTTCTTCTTCTTCTTCTTCTTCTTCTTCTTCATTATTATTATGATTATTATTATTATTATTATTATTATTATTATTATTATGATTATTATTATTATTATTATTATTATTATTATTATTATTATTATTATTATTATTATTATTATTTATTATAAGGCAGGATCGTCAGCACGATGGACAGAATGCTTTGCAGTATTTCACCCGTCGCCACGTTCCGAGTTCAAATTCCGCCGAGGTCGACTTTGTCTTCCAACCTTTCCGAGTCGATAAATGAAGCACCAGTTGCGTACTGGGGTCGATGTAATCGACTCTCACGCTCCCTCCCAATTTCAGGCCTTGTACCTATAGTACAAAGGATTATCTTCTTCAATATCATTCCCGAACTACCGACATAGCTTCAGTCTATACGCACGCATACTGCTGTCTTAAAACGGAAGCTTGATTCCTACAGCCATCGATGACAATGTCTGTCGCTAAGATCATTAGAATCATCATTATCATAGTTACTATGATCCTAAGCATAACGCATTTAAATGTCGTGAATCTCACCAAATCCACCACTATCATCATCATCATCATTTACTACATCAACCCCACAATCATCATCATCGTCGTCATCTTCCACGTGATCATCGTCAATGTAATTGTCATCATTATCATAATCATCATCATCGTCTTCGGCATCGTAATCATCATCATGATCATCATCATCATCATCATCAGCAGCAGCAGCAGCAGCATTATCGCCATCGTCCTCGTTATCATCATCACCATCATCATCATCATCATCATCATCATCATCATCATCATCATCATCACCACCATCATCATCATCATCATCACCATCATCACCATCATCATCATCATCATCACCATCATCACCATCATCATCATCATCATCATCATCATCATCATCA
>NC_068985.1:115848678-115849071 GCF_001194135.2 Octopus bimaculoides
AGTATTGGTGATGGCAATAATGCGACCCTGAAGAGATGGAGTATCCAGAAATATGTTGTAATTTGTTACAATATTTTACGAGACATCTTATGATGTGGTTTATTTATCCGGGATACCCTATTGAAATGTGCATAGGTTGGGCTTATTGTGGTTGTTTCTGTTATTATAATTGTTGCTGCAATAAAGTATCTTCAATGCATTGGATTTGAGCTCTATCCTTTAAGAGACATGGACACATATATATATACAAAACCTCACCTGTGATCTTTTTGCTAAGACTGTTAACAGATACTATATATATTTTGTAAAATTTGTTTTATAAAAGTATATATTTAATATATATATCTATATATTTATTTATTTATTTATATGTATATATATATATATATATAT
>NC_068985.1:115849267-115850191 GCF_001194135.2 Octopus bimaculoides
ATAACATATTCCGCCATAATTTGACATCTTGCAGGAAAAATAGAAAACACAATAGCCTATACAAAAATAAGATTAATTCTTTTAAAACGACAAAATCTATGAACTAGAGTATGGTTAGGCGATAATTGCTTACTCAAAGTAACCTCCCTCACATTCCATCACAACCTCAAGACGGTGGTTCTGAAAAGTTGCGTTTTCTTCCCTGTGGCTCTGAGATCTTCTAACGCAACCTCGGTCTTAGTCACAAGCTCGAGCGATTAGAGTCTATCTCAAAAGCGGCTCACTCATAATAAACCACAGGATTAAAATCGGAGGAAAGTGATGGAACAGAAATTAGTGCAAATACTCTTTAGTGACATAGCCAGAAATGAATCATAATGCAATATATATGGCCTTCAAACTTCATCGCTCTGCAATCATAGTCTCTCTTACAGACATCTAATGCACGTCTTACAACTTTTGCAACGTTCACTAATAATTGGCCAAGAGGCAAGATCTCAATATTTTCATATCTGGTGAAAATTATAACACATTTAAACTCTTTGCTAATATTCAGACGGCTCAAAGCTACAAGTTTAATCTTTAGGCTTTCCAACGCCGTTGACGATTCACTAATATACTAAGCTGTACCTGAAAGAAGAAACATAAAATAATCGTCGAATTTACCACGAATACACAATATCAATGGATGTATGCACATTCTTGCACACACACACACACACACACATACACGCATATATATATTAAAAGTTCCACAAATACAGAAATTAACGATATACACAATAAAATTATTACTGGGGCCGATAGTATCGAATAACGCTTGAAGCACCTGCACCAAAATGACAGCCTGCACGGTCATCAAAGATTCTCTATTTATCAATCTTCCAATCTATATATATGAAGTTATCTGTAAGTACACACACA
>NC_068985.1:115850257-115850817 GCF_001194135.2 Octopus bimaculoides
TATATATATATATATATATATATATATATATATATACATATATAACATCTACGTATCTGACTTCATACATTCACATACACACACACACTAACATATACACACACACATACATACGTATGTGGTCATATATATATAGTGATAGATAGATAATATAGATAGATAGATAGATAGATAGATAGATAGATAGATAGAGAGAGAGAGAGAGAGATTGAGACAAACATGTGCACAGAAATTTTTCATATAAATCCGTGTGCGCAAAGCATTGCTGGGGGAATGTAAAACGACGTTTACACGCAATGGTACAAAATTGATAATATTGAACATATGCAGGGATTAGATAATTCTTCTTCTCATTCTAACCAACTCGATCATAAATACATTAAGCCATTTATGTCACTGATTCTTTTCCTCTCATTCTCTTAATACTTTTCTTTAATCCGACGTCTACAGGTAAATGACAATGGAGAGTGGATAGGAACAATCTATCATCCACATTCCACCCGCCACTTAGTTATGTGCGAATATGCGAATATTCTGGAATATATATATATATATATATA
>NC_068985.1:115850885-115856611 GCF_001194135.2 Octopus bimaculoides
TATAATAGAAATATGTTACAAAAACAAAATAGAAACTACTCGTGGAAATGTAAGGGGAAAGTAAGAAGAAAACTAAGCGAAAATGTACATTGGAAATCAAAAAAAAGTAAAGGCATCTTATGAAAAGTAGCGATAGATATATACATTTAAATGAATTGAGGTAGGAATAAACGTAATAAAAGTCATTATTGTGAATTGTTAGAGATTCAAAAGCATACCGGTTTCGTAACGTTACTAATGATTGGTTTGAATGCACAACAATTACTGAACGGTGTCAGGCCCACTAGTCCCTGAGTAAAAATATTTTGTGTAAGGGAGGTAAGTAGTTCTGGATTTGGTGCAATTTGGGTAGATATAGATCTGTAATGTGAATGATGTATGGGATGTATGGATGGTATTAATTGAAAGGTTAGTAGTGTTCTGTATTATGTTATGTGTTCATATTTTATTGTGGACGATATTTATTCATGAAAGTTGCCTCTTTATTCATTCTTTGTTGCATTGTGGTGTTCTGTAAATATTGATAGAAGGGAAAAATTAGGAAATTAGGATTAAGATCCCTCGCACATCTTTCTATGTGTCCACTGACCTGTATCTGTGTTTATTATGGGTGGCGGAATTGTTCTTTGTATAGGGTGGTTCTTCGATGGAGTGATATTCCTGCTTGGCCAATATAATTATTGCCACACCTATGTAATGGCATAGATTAGATCTTCCGAGGCACAGGTGAAATTTGATTTAATCTTAAATATTTCCTCCAAAAGGGTGGTCGTCATCACCACTAATAATAAATAAAAAACATAAACATTAAGAAGCTTTTAACGGTTTTAGAGATATTTTAAAATTATGATGCTATGATGCTAGGGTGTTTCCATTATTTCGTCCAACCCATGTATATATATATTGTTAAAATGTAACCATATGTAAATCGTTGGCGATTTTTTTCTTCCGTCTTCCTTTTCTATCGGACTTGGGCTCGAAACTTTAAACCATCTTTCTCTCCTTCCTTGAGCATCTGCTAATACTTTACATCTAGCACGTGCTCGCATTGTTGTTTTTTGTGTTTGTTCTTGGTTATTTTTTGGGGGGAGCGGATTTATTATAAATATATATGTGTGTATATGTATATGTTTTTGTGTGTATGTGTATATGTTTTTGTGTGTATGTGTATATGTTTTTGTGTGTATGTACATATGTTTTGTGTGTATGTGTATATGTTTGTGTGTGTACAAAGGGGGCAGTACGGAATGTAAAACCAAAAAGGAAAAATTTAATTATCACTAATTTCGCGAGTAGTACCTATATTGCTAGAAATAATAGGTAAAAAAAACCCTTAGAACCGCAAGAAATCACGTTTTCTTGTACTGACAGGGACGATAACCGCTTAACAATGAGGTAGATCACTATACTAGTCTAATTTCGCAAAAATTTACGAGCTCTCTGAAATGTTTGGCTAAATCCTGACTGGCAGTATACCAGGTTTTATCAAACGGCTCACGCACTAATTATGTATAATTAAAAATAATTTATTTTACCTAAGTTTTAATCATTTCCTTCGAAATAGTTTTTTTTTTCTGTGCCAGAAAAAGAGAAGGATTTTCCTGAGAAGGCGTTTCACATTTTGTCGATCGCTCCTACCGGAAAACCTACTCAAATTTACATTATATATTTCAATTTCCTGCAGTTTTCCTGAATCAGGTCCTGTGCAACAATATACGTGTTCGCATCAGCGTATATCTGCGCTTTTCTTACAGCATTAAGCTTATTTTAACTCTTATTTCTAGCAATGTGCACCGACACATTTAGTGACGATTGAATTTTTCGTTTATGGTATCACACTGTGCTCACCTGCTTATGTTAATTTTTATATACGCATGAGCTCTCCGTCAAATCATCCATATTTTATTTTATCGTAGCTTCCTTACTAACGACATGGTCCCAGGTTCAGTTCCACTGCGTGGCACCTTGGGCAAGTGTCTTCTACTATAGCATCAGGACGACTAAAGCCTTGTGAGTGGATTTGGTAGACGGCAACTGAAAGAAATCTGTCGTATATATGTATATATATGTATGTGTGTATGTATCTTTTTTGTATCTGTGTTTGTCCCGCTAACATCGCTTGACAACTGATGCTGGTGTGTTTAGGTCCCCGTAACTTAGCGATTCGGCAAAGTAAACCGATAGAAAATGTACTAGGCTGACAGAGAATAAGTCCTGGGGTAGATTTGATTCGACTAAAAGTGGTGTTCCAGCATGGCCGCAGTCAAATGACTGAAACAAGTAAAAGGCTGATTTAGCTGAAATTGTCCCGTTCGACGAGTCCTCACTGAAGAGATCTACGGATTAGACGAAATAAGATGTCGAGACTGAGGATTCTTGAGTCGGCATGAGGCGGTTGGCTCCCCTGTCAGCATTAATCTGCCCTCTTCCTACAGCAGTAAGAGTATTTGAACTCTTATTTCTAGCAATGTAGGTGTGTCGGCACTCTCAGTCACGCTTAGTGACGATTGAATTTGTCTTAATGGTATCACATTGCGTTTAGCTGCTTATATTAATTTCATGTGTGTGTGTGTGTGTGTGTAGCGAGTGTTACCAAGGGTGTTGAATCACCTACATTGCTAGAAATAAGAGTTCAAATATATGGGAGGGTGTGTGTGTATCTGTGTATTTGTGTATCTAAGTGCGTATGTATGTATATATGTATGAGGTGTGGGTGTGTGCTTGTCTGTGTGTGTCTATGTGTATGTGTGCATATCATTGTCGCTATGTCACTCTATCAACCAGTCTATCAGATGTGGTTAAACACCGTTGAACACAATGCACTTCCTTGCAGTGCTGCAGCTTGCGAATGATCCTGTCTTGCTGCTTCGGTGACCACCCCAACATTCTCATTGAACGAAACGCCATTTCATCGTCGGGTTACTCATTTACAGGTGAAAGCATACTGGAGTAACCTGAAATAAAGTGTTCTTCGTTTTTCTCCAAAACACGACGCACACTTTGTAAGGAAATCGAACCCCTGATCTTGTGATCGCAAGTGCAACACTATAAGAATCAAGCTAAACCTTTTCAGACATATACACACACATACACGTACTAACATATATCTGTATATAGTTTGTGTGTGTGTGTATACATACTTATATGTATATATGTATATATATATATATATACATACGCGATATGATAAAATATTAAAATATATTATTAAAAATATATGTGCAGACAGATGCGTATAATCCATGGCAACAGTATTCCTCTTCCATACCGCAAAGATTCAATGATATGATATATGACTGATGAACCCAATTCCAACACTTTTGAGTATTAATACTGACTTTAATGCCGCCATTCCGCAACAGACTTTAGAAGAAATGAAATGAACAAACAGAAAAAACATGTGTGAAATCACAACTATAAGGCGAGTTTAAAAACTATTTATCAAGACTTTTATTTTGAATTTATACTTCTCCTAGTATGAAATTTATATATTTTTTGGCCGTTAATTATATTTTATGATTATTGCTTTTTTTTTTTTTTATCGTTACGAAATTTTTAAAAATATTTTTATATTTCTTATTTTTGTGGGGTTTTTTTTTTCTTTCTTCATCGTGTTTTCTTTTTAATTGATTTATGTATATTAAAAAATGTGTGGTTGATATTTTTTTTTTTTATTCTGCTGTGGGGATGGAATTCGCATTTTCGTTTTTGCTTTTCGGCATTGTTGTTCATTTGAAAGGTAATTTTTTTTTTCTTTTCGTTTTAAAGGTCGAGGTGACATCAACGTCCACATTGTCATCATCATAGTCGTCGACATCGTCATCATCATCATCCTCATCATGATCATCATCGTCGTCCACATCGTCGTCATCATCATCCTCATGATGTCTATGGATGCAAACATTGCCATTTGTATTATTGCAGTAAGTGACATCAATTTCGTTATGATCAACTCACCACCACCACTACCACCACTACCACCACCATCACTCCCCTACCATTATCCTCAACATCAACATCGTCATCATCGCTGCCAGCGACATCCTCCTCCTCAACATCATCATCATCTACATTGATATCATCAGTGCCGGCTCCACCGCCACCGTCACCACCGACACCATCACCACCGCCGGCACTACCACTACAACCACCACCACCAACAACAACAACAACAACAGATGCTGCTACTACAAATACTACTACTACTACTAGTACTACTACTACTACTACTACTGCTACTACTACTACTACTACTACTACTACTACTATTACTACTCCTACCACTACTACTACTACTACAGCACCATTCCTCTTTCCTCCAATCTTTTGCTTCTCGAGATTTCTCCACCTCATCATCATCATCATCATCATCATCACCACCACCACCACCACCACCATCATCATCATCATCATTACAAACACCCCCGATTGCAACGTTGTCGCTTTCACCATCTTCCCAATATCATCGTAGTCCTCCTACACCTACTCCTCATCCTTAAACACATTCCTCTTGCTACCATCATCAGCGCTCTCGCACTTTTCAGAACGAGCATCATCATTCTCACCGATTACATTCTTATCAGTGACGTCATATTTAACGGTGAAATAGCGTTTAGGATCATGAAGAGGAGGAGGATCATGAAGAAGGGGAGAAGGATCGTGAAGAGGAGGGGAAGGATCATGAAGGGGAGGAGAAGGATCATGAAGAAGGGGAGAAGGATCATGAAGAGGAGGTGAAGGATCATGAAGAGTAGGAGAAGGATCATGAAGTGGAGGAGAGGGATCATGAAGAGGAGGAGAAGGATCATGAAGTGGAGGTTCATCACAACGGAGACGAAGAAGAAAACGATGACAGCGGAGTTGATGATCATCATCATAAGCATCACCATCGTTGTCTTAATTGTCGTCATCGTCATCCTCATCATCATTACCCTCATCATCATCACCATCATCATCATCATCATCATCATCGTCGTCGTCGTCATCATCATCGTCATCACCGTCATCATCATCATCATCATCATCATCATCATCTCCATCATCATCATCGTCATCGTCATCATCATCATCATCGTCATCATCATCATCATCATCATTATCATCATCATCAGCCTCATCAATACATCCACCGCCATCATCATGTTCATGATCATCGTCACCGCCGTTGTAGCCACCTTCATCAACATCGTTGTCGTCGTCGTCGTCATCATCATCATCATTTTCATCATCAATGCCACCACCATCATCATCATCACCATCATCATCATCATCATCATCATCATCATCATTACCATCATGCTCATGATGATGATGATCATCATTACCATCATCATCATCATCATCATTACCATCATGCTCATGATGATGATGATGATGATGATGATCATCATCATCATCATCATCATCATCATCATTTTCACGTTCTTAAATGTATTCCTTCATTTATTTACATTATTTATTCATTCATTTATTTTATTTGGTTTCTTACTTGATGAATTTCAAAATATTTCTGTATGTACTTGTTTCTCCCTATGGTACAGAAAAAGGAAACAAATATATATATATTTGTGTATTTATTTGTATGTCTCATGCACATCTTGTCTCTTGACATAAAGCTGTCCGATCCTTGACATTCAGCTATTTTCAAGGGATTCCTAATGTTTGTTTATTTCTCGCTACATTCACTATCGCATACATCTCATGTTATTTTCATTTCTCTCGCTATA
>NC_068985.1:115856621-115857270 GCF_001194135.2 Octopus bimaculoides
ATATATATATACATATATATACTGACAAAGATTTGTCTGTCTTATCTGCATCTGTTCACTTTGTGAAACTGTCTCTCTCTATATCTATCACGTTGCTTATGTACGTCAAGGTACCTAACCTTAATATTATCTCTTTATCCCTCTTTATAAACACACGAACGCAGGCGCGTACTCAGTGGTGCATAAACAAACTCAACAGCCATAGTTTTATACCTAGCTAACTATATTTCTGCTCGTCTGTCTACTTGCTTATCTGCTTATCTATAACGTTACCAATATCCTTGTTTTGTTTTTTTTAAATATATATATATAGATAGATTAGGCATAAGCAGAGCCACTGAAAGTTGGCTTTAAAATACATAGCGTATTTTATAAATATGCCTGTTCAAGTATCATAACAGCATGAAATTCTCAGTACACCTATCCGTTGTGTATTCAGTTATATGTGCATGTGTGCGCGTATATATACATATATATGTACATATACATATTTATATATTTACATACATACATATATACATATATATATATAAATATACAGGTGGTGTTATTAAGTTAGACATGGCCTGGACCAATCTTTGGTCGAAACATATCTAAGTTTATCTAAGTTTATATATATATATATATGTATATATATATATATATATAT
>NC_068985.1:115857722-115866492 GCF_001194135.2 Octopus bimaculoides
ATATATATATATATATAATACAAAATGGGACAAGAACGCAAAACATCCAGACAGAATATACAAAGAAAACAAGGACGGGTCATTCGGAGTTTTCCATCCTGAGTCGAATTCCAGATCATCTTTGCAATTTCGGCTGGTTATACTCGAGATTGCTCCAATCTGGCCAGCCCCAAGGAAAAACTACACTAAGAACATTAGATGCTTTTGAAGAAAGCAGCGAACGTATACGAAAACAAGGACTGATCCAGGGATCGAGGTATAGGAAGAGAGTTAGCTGCTTCAAACAATTCGTAGTAAATATTAAAAAAACAACTTTCTGGGACAAAAGTGTTTTATTAAGATGAAAGGCTGTGGATTTTCTTTCGTATCGAAGAACGAGAAGATGAAAAAGTTTCTTTTATATTTTACCGCTGGTGACTAGATTTGCCGGGTGTACGAATAAGAATAGGTGAATAAGTTGCGGAACGGAGTAGGAAACATCCGAGTTACATATGTTTCGTAGCGAGTGGAACCTCAGAAGTGGTTAAATCCAAGTGAGGTGTATACCTCCGGCTACACTTCAAGCCAAGGATATCTTGATTATATTAAAGGCTACACTGTCGCAAGGAGGAACATTTTGAAGCAAGGAATATTCTATCAGAATGTGTAGAGAACGCAGAATGAGAGGAATATATACATGTAATATATAATTATTAGGAGAGAAGAAAGAAGTGGGCGTGAGAAGGTACCTGAGAGAAGATAAGGTTTTGGGAATGTATGCTGGTGTCTGCTTTAGTGGGTGTGGAGGAGCAATGGCCCAGTAGTTAGGACAGTGGACTCGCGGTCATAGGATCGCGGTTTCGATTCCCAGACCGAGCGTTGTGAGTGTTTATTGAGCGAAAACACTTAAAGCCCCACAAGGTTTCGGCAGGAGGGGGGGGGCGAACCCTGCTGTACTCTTTCACCACAACTTTCTCTCAGTCTTACTTCCTGTTTCTGTTATGCCTGTAATTCAAAGGGCCAGCCTTGTCACACTGTGTCACGCTGAATATCCCCGAGAACTACGTTTAGGGTACACGTGTCTGTGGAGTGCTCAGCCACTTGCACGTTAATTTCAGGAGCAGGCTGTTCCGTTGATCGGATCAACTGGAACCCTCGACGTCGTAAGCGACGTAGTGCCAACAACATCTGTAAGCTTTGGTGGGTTACGACTAAGAAATTAGCCATTTTGATGTTGTTACAGAAAGAGATGCTAAGGCCGACGTTTTTAAAAAAAGCTTAATCTTTTTCTAGTTCGATTATCCGGTTACCAGAATTTTGGGTAGTGCAGTCAAATAACCTTGCTTAAATTTCCCCTTCCTCTCACTTCTCACTTAATTATTAATATTTATAGTTTCTTCTTATATTTTCTTCTTTCTTTTATATTTACTTCGTATATTTCCTTATTTCTTCGCATAATAATTTCTCCTAATACGTATTTCTCCCAACATCTATATACCCCTCGCATACTGTGTTCTCTACAGATTCTGATTGAATCTTCCTTGAGTCAACATGTACGTCCTGGCGACAATGTAACCTTTAATCTAATCAAGATAGCCTTGACCTGAAGCAAGCCCGGCGGTATACACATTACTTGGATGTTACCACTTCTGAAGTTCGGGCTCGCTATGAAACATTTTGCCCGGTTCTTTCCTACTCCATTCCGTAACTCTTGTACACACACACACACACACACACACACACACACACATATATATATATATATATATATATATACATACGCGCACACATACACACACACATATATACATATACATATGTACATATACATACATACATATACATACACACACACACATATATGCATACATTAAAATTAAAATAGACTGATACATGCATAAACAGATACATACATATTCACGCATAGATACACAAAGTGTTGTCTTCTTAGAGATAAAATACTTCGCAATATTTGCTCCACGATTCTGTATGACAAGTTCAAATTTCATCGAAATCTACATTCAATATCACTCTCTCAGATTCAACAAGTAACATATTACCCAGTCTTGTTACGGTGTTTGCTCACTCCAACAACTTCCATGTTTCAGTCATTGGATTGCAGTCAAACTAGACAAAGAATCTTCGTTGGTTTGGTCTCTCATAGGTACACCTTAATTATTTCTGTTTGGTACTAAGTTATCCACTAGTTTGTAGGAGGCCACGGCGGACAAGATAAAATCACTGGTGTAAACATAAACACAGGAAGACATATTATATATAAATATATGTGTATGCATGTGTATATATGCATGATTGCCATCGTATTGTTCTGTTTTGTGGGTTCTAATTCCAACATTAAAAGACTGTTTAGGGGATAAAATTCAGATTCATTATAGATGTATAAATCTAATGGTCAAAAATGCGCATTCCGAAGGTGATGTGAGTACAACTCAGCTTGGTCGTGATTAGTATACAGAATCAACAATATACGTCAACAGCATCTTATTCAGAAGAGACCGTACATTTTCAAAAACGCTGATGATGGCTTACAAATAATTTCAAACGAAAACGTAATGAAAATTGGAAAAAAAGAAGAAAAGGAACTTAAAATATCGTTATTTACTACGGATCCTTTATTAATACAAAACAGCAATCTGAATATTAAACTTAAAGCAGATATTCTTTTTAAAGCCATACAACTGTGGTCGTCTCGAGAACGCTTTTCTTTTATATGTTTAATGTAAAATGTATAGAAATGCATCAGTAGCAGGCAGAAAGCGTTCATCGGTGGTAGAGGTATTGTTAAATGTGTATTTCTACTTCTTTGAGTATCATCAGTAGCAAGTTTCCACTCATAAACGCATGCTAAGACAAATTTAGCTTCTACTGATGTAGAAAACCAGTAATAGAAAATTTCTGATATTGGAATTAGCCGAAGAGATATTCATCGAAATGGACTGATACCACAGTTTAGAAGGCTCTCAATTTTACGGTTGCTTTATATATGAAATGCAGATTGCAGTTTTGAATACTATTTTCGTCGCTAATAATCAATTTCTTTTCAGCTTTTCAGCTAATTGCGACATTGGGGATTTTTCTATCATTGTTTTTCTATATGAGAAGATGCCAAATTTGTTCCACCATATGGCTTCTCGTAGATACTGGCTCCTGAGGTCTCACAAAGAAGCAGAAATACGTATTAGGAATGGCACTACGCTTACTGCAAGTATTTTGAATGCTATTGGTATATGCCTATGTTTTTTAACACCGTCTCTAAGAAAAGCTTTCTCGAATCCAATACTGCAGTTTTCTGACTTTCAACAATATATCTGCTTTAATATAATATACATATTGCAATTATTTTTAATATCAATACTAGAGCACATCTAAAACTTGTAAACTACAACAGCTAACCCTTAGAATATTTGCTATTGCACGTATATAAAAATAGAAAACCAGAGAAGTAGACTAGAAACAATATAAATAAATAATATAAATAATATTATCGAAAAATGTTGGACAGAATCCCGGGAGAAACCGATCGAATACCAAATACGATATCAACCCAAAATATACAAAAATATATGATCTGTTAACGATATCGACAAATTACTAATTAAGGAATATTTGTGGAATAATATCTATACAACTAATTACACTATACAAACATCATTTCCTTGACTAATTACATATAATAATATAAATAAAGCATGAAAGCAACTAAGTAAATATATTTTACAGGAATGTGACATTTTTTTAATCTGACAGAACATATTCATCGTAGATCTGAAATATTAGTATTCGTGTCTTCTTACAAACAGGATATTATCAAAATTGAAAGGAAGCCAATCTTCATACAATCTACCAATTTCTATAACATTTCAGTGATAAATTTTTTATACCGATAGACAATCAACATCCTAAAATTTATTCCGCAGCAAATGATTAAGAAATTTATACCAACACAAGAAATAAATACTTAACATGAAACTCAAAGGAGCTTTGCATGATTTGAAAAATAACGACATTTTAATATTTAACAATGGAAAGAGTGATATGTTTGTGATTACGAATAGAGAGAAAGGTATTGCAACAGTTACAATTTTACTAGCGGACAAAAGAGAAATTTATAAGGATTCAGACATAGCCAGAACAAAACTAGAATATTCACCTCACTTGCTTTTAGTTCTGAATTCTGCAAAGCACCTTGGAGCTGAATTGAGAAGTACTTTAGTCAAAAGGGGATGATGTAATATCTATGAATGGGGAGAATTAGACCATTATATGGAGCACTATCTTGCCATGTTTCTTCTTCCCAACTAATGCTGCAGAAAAGGAATTGCAAAGTTTAATAAAAATGCAAAGTAATATCTAATGAAATGGGAAAATTTATATTATCATTACACTTCAAACAATCGAAGAAGATAGCGGCACGTTATTCATAAATAAACCATAATAAATTAAACACAGCAAAGAACGTAGGAGTAATATCTCGTTGCAATATTGAAATGGTGAAACAATAGAAACTATATCAACTAATGTCTAGATATATCTAAAAACTATTTTTACCTTTGGCACAAGACCAGCAATTCTGTAGGGAGGAGAAACATCAATTACATCGGCCCAGGCAGTATTTGCACTCAGAACATAGAGTCGAATAAAACGCGAAAAATTTTACCAGCTAATCGAAAAATGTTACCAGGTAATCGAAAAATTTTACCAGGTAATCGAAAAATTTTAGCAGCTCACATCTTACAAATGCTTTCTACCATAGGTTCAAGGCCATAAATTTAGGAAGAGTGGTAAGTCGATTGCATAGACCCCCAGTGTTCAACTGGTATTCACTTCATCGACTCTGAAAGAAAAAGAAAGCAACTCAACCTCGGCGGAATTTGAACTCAGAGCATAGAGTGTGACGGAATGCTGTATGCATTTTCTCCAGCGTGATAACTATTCTGCAAAATCGCTGTCTTTCCTACTTCACGAATAGCTAATAATATAAATACCCAATATATCTACTAAAATATTGAAGATATCATTACGATTCTGTGCAAGACAAATACACTTTCGTTGTGCACACTCGTATCATGCAATAGGAGTTACTCACAAGGACAATTATAAAATTATTAGGATGCTGTTATGATATTTCCCCACTTATCCTCCACTTTGTGGAGCTCTGCGAGACTACATGAGAAATCAATGTGGTATCAAGGCATGGATGCGGATGATATAATCAATATTACACTCACACTCACCAAAAGTTAGCACAAAGTTACATTTCAACAAGACATGCTGTTACAAATATAAGACATAGCAATAAAAAAAAATGACTTAATTTCTTGATATAAAGAGTTAAATACAAAATAGCACATTCATCACGAGATTCTACACCAGAAATATAAGCAAAATGTCTATACTTATGTGAGGACACCGAATCTCCACAGAGATACAAAATATCTGTCGACAAATCTCTAGTTAGAAGAACATTTAGATATTCCCCTACGGTCGATGTATAGATAAATATGTCTGCAGAATAAAACAAATATTAATGAATAACTATTCTACTAAATTAGTAGACCAAGAAATAGAACAATTTAGCTAGAAATATAAAGCAATAAATGCAGCAGAAACGACACCAATTAGAAATAATCACACAGGAATCAAAATCATACTATCTATAGAATATAGAAGCACATTATCAAAAAGGTTATAAAACACAACACAAAAATCACTGCACCAAACGATCAGTAAACATAATGATATATTAGAAAGACACTAAAATTCAAACCTTGCTCATCAATAACAAACCACAAGCCTACAAGCCCACGAACAAGTTATTAATGGCCGGCAGGAGTTACAAATTTGAATGCAAACGTAAAATTTGTAAACGTCATGACTCCACCTGTTATATTGACCGTACAGTTTCGACTTTCCACTGCCAGTTCACTCTGCAATGCACTACATCACACAACATAAAAGAAAACTTGATAGGAAAACATTAAAACAAAATACATCTATCATATACAGATTTCCTCACAACAAAAGACATTAATGATGATGGGAACTCATGCTCATAACAGAGTACAAAACATATAGCAAAACACAGAACAGACATTAATCAAACTTCCTGAATGTTAAAGTATAAATATAACTGACAGACATTAGGCCTACCTTTACTATACTACAAAAAAGTTGGTTCTGTCTACGATCAGGCAGCAGGAACGTGCCAACACTACTTCATATCGAAGATGGTCTTGAAAGTTTGACACAAACTTCTATGCTTCCCTAAATATAAATGTCTACAGACACACGCATACGCACACACACACACACGCACGCGCACACATACGCACAAACACACACACACCTATACACACATACACATATATATGCACATACATTTATGTATGTTTACATCTACACACACACACACATACACACACACACACACACACACAAACACACACACACACACATATATATATATATATATATATATATATTATGAATAAAATCCAACGTATGTGAATCTGTATGCATATATGCATATAGATACGTACACACACATTAAAACATACTTGTATTTAGACATACATTTTCCATTCCACCATACATACATACATACATACACATATACATACGTATATATACATAGAAATGCGCAACATTGATGCTAGGCTTTTTTGTTAGCTTATATATGCGTGTGCGAGTGTTTATGAGTTCTTATGGGCGAGTGTGTGTCAGTGTGTGTGTGTGTGTGTGTGTATGTGTGTGCATCCCTTATGCATCTGCATAGTTTCTGGACATTATATTGTTTCTGTCCATTATACTGTACCAGTGGTTGAAATTTGTTATTGGTGCACCCAGAATTATATTGAGGTAAATAAAATATAATTTATTTAATAATATATTGTACGGAAGTCTGCGATCTGGCAGACACGTTAGCTCTCCTGGTGAAATGTCATGCAGTCTTTATTTTCTGAGTTCAAATTCAGCCGAGGTCGACTTTGCCTTTCATCCTTTCGGGGTCGATAATTTAAGTACCAATTGCGTACTGAGATTGATATAATCGCCTGACCCACCTCCCACAAATTTTTAGGCCTTGTACCTACAGTAGAAAAGAATAACATATTGTATGTTTTCTTTTCTCATTATCTTCTGTATTTACATAAGTACATAACATACATGCTTATATATCTTCAAAAATCGTACACTGTGACAAACAGCACGCTTACACGTGAATACAGGCATATTTATATAAGGAATAGTGGTGAAATATTCTTATTTATAAATCTACGAAATGAAAGCATATCTTGCATAATATAGAATATTATATAAGTTAGTGTACTTTTCTGAAGGGAAATTTGTGACGTTTCGTAAAATGACATTCTTCAGTGATGGAGTTACTGACCTGTAAATGTCGCCAAGCATATTATTATTCTTTAAGAACATTTATCTTCTTGATTATTCAAAAGGAGCATCTGGTAGAGGATTTTTGAGATGACCCTGTTGAGTGTCACAGTGATTCGGAGTGGAAGTGGGGGATATATGCTTAAAACCATGCAGCTATGCAGCGATAGCGAATGGTAATCAAAGAGGCCAAGGTTTGAAAAGTTAGAAATGCAACTGACAACGAGGTAGCACAGAGAGACGAAAATCCTCTGTGAAGACGGAGCAAACATCACACACGCGCAGCGTGAGAACGCACACATATGTGGGTGGGGAATGTATAGTAGTTTCAGAGTGCTAATACGGTGAGTTGCATTTCATGAAAGAATGTAAATATAAAAAGCATAAAAATAAAGTCAAAACTCGCTGAAGATGTAGATTTTCCACAACGTCGGATAATTTTCATAAAAGTAGTGCACCAAGTGAAGTAATTTACTTTTTATATTAATAAACACAATAAGGCAGCGAGCTTCCAGAATCGTTAGTACGCCAAGCGAAATGCTTAACGGCATTTCATCCGTTTTTGCGATCTGAATTCAAATTCCGCTGGGGTCGACGACACTTTTCAGTCTGTCGGTGTCGATAAAATAAGTATCAGTGGAGTACTGTGATCGACTATTCCCCTGTTCTAGAATTTCAGGCTTTGTGCTTATAGTAAAAAGGATATTGACAAAGACAATAAGGCGGTGAGCTGACAGAATTGTTAGCACGCAAGGCGATATGCTTATCGACATTTTGTCCGTCAATATATTCTGGCCTCAAATTCCGCCGAGGTCGATGTTGCCTTTTATCTTTTCAGGGTGGGTAAAGCAATTACAAGTTGAGAACTGGGATCGATTTAACCCCTCCCCAGAAAGAGCTGGCCTTGTGCCAAAATTTTAAAATATATTAGCAAATACAATCTTGGCCGACGACTTCTACCAGCAATCTTCAAGGCTTCTGGCTTTATGTGTTTCTTCTGCTCACTTGATGTGTTAATGTTGTTTCTACGGCAAGAAAGATAAAAAGGCAATTTCAAAAGCATCTTGTTATCTTGAAGTACATTTATCTCACCGCTAAATTGCAAAGGAAGGCAGAGATGAGTATCGCTTGATTTAATCCTAGCGATTCGGAAAAATGTTTTATTCACAGTATCTCACCAACTGCAAACCGCCATCTATGTATTTATATATATACATACATATATACTACACACACATACATATATATATACATACATGTATATATATATGCAGTAATATATACATATGTGTCACTAGTATATATGCATTTATATACATATGTATATACATGTTGTATATACACATATACGCACATATACGTACATATATATATATATATA
>NC_068985.1:115866721-115867764 GCF_001194135.2 Octopus bimaculoides
GTTATCTATGACTTCCTTCCATCTATTTAGAAGCTTTTTAATCCGATCAATGTAAACTTCTTTTGGATTCAAAGCGAAGATCTCTGAAATATCAGTTTCGACCTCCTCCCGGCTTGTGAAGGTCGGGAGAATAAGGTGAATGAGGAATTTTTTCCCTACCAAGCTCTTCGATCGGCTGTCATGTGATCTTTTTAGTGTGGGGTCGTGCATTATCCTGATGAAACATCAGTACTTTTCGATTCATTAAAGCGGGTCCTTTTGTCTTCAAAGCTTCGTTCAAACACTCTAATTGCTGACAGTAGACTTGAGCATTGATTGTTGCGTTAGGTTGTAACAATTCAAAGCAAATTACTCCTTTGCAATCCCACGAGATAGAGAGAAGAAACTTTTCTCCATGAAGTTCCCTTCTCGGTTATGGTTGAGACATTTCCCCTTTCCCAAGCCACTGTTTACGACGTTTAACATTTCGAAAAAAGTTCCATTCTTCGTCAGCAGTTACATGCCTTTCCAAAAAGGGTGAAATGAGTTCGCGAGAAAGGAGACAAGAGCAGATGTCAACTCGGGATTTACGGTTGCTTTCGGACAATTCATGAGGCACCCATTTTCCTAGTTTAGGAACATTTCCAAGTTGTTGAAGATGACGATGAACAGCTGTATGGTTTGAACAAAGCTTTATGGCCAATTCTTCAACTGATAATGCAGGATTTTCTTCAAGTAATGCCTCGAGGAGCTTATCATCAAACTCAACTGGACGTTCTCTTTGATCTTCACCTTCAAGGCTGAAATCTCTATTTCTGAATTTTGCAAATCATCTTCTTCAATTTCTTTCATTCAAGCATTCTTTCCCATAAACTGAGTGTATATCCCGAGTCGCTTCGGCTACAGAATTTCCTCCTTTGGAGGAGATGTCATCCTGGGGCTAAAAGCAACAGTAACAGTAACATCCACCCCTAGGGGTCAGCCACATTTAAGTGGCAATATACTTCACTTTATCATGCAGTTACCGTTAATACCTCATTTAGAGAATTAACATTGCTTATATA
>NC_068985.1:115868027-115868720 GCF_001194135.2 Octopus bimaculoides
ATATATATAAATTAGAAATGAATCATACATTGAATAAAGTAATCCTAGACACTAAAAGATTGGATGACCATACATCGGTTTACACGATTCAGTACTACTAAACAGTTAACTAAAATCCGATCACCATTCGCACTCCACTCCTACATATTATATTTCAAGCTTCTATATCTCTCATTGAAATCTTCGTCCAATCATCTCTAATCAGAACAACAAATGTCTAGAGGCTATCCATGCTCTGGTTACCGATGTTTATATTGACTATTTGCAATATATATATTACTGTTGTTTGAGCCGAGCGTGCCTATAGGTCAAAGCACCTCTGGCTATGAAATTATAGGCCCCATTTATATGTCCCAGTCTTAATTGCTATTTAGTATTTGTGACACATCTTCCGGACATTGAGATGATCTAGCAAAGCAAAGAATTTACATTCTATTGACTTTCGTATCCTCCATTAGTGTAAGCTGCACACACGCACACACATACATGTATGATGCACAGAATGTATGACACACAGAAAAGCATACACACACGGGCACAAACAAAGACGTGCGCGCGCACACACACAAACAACGGCGCAAATGTAGAAATGCTTCAAGAAGAAGCCATTGGGTTGTATCATAGCTCCATATATATGTGTGTGTGCGTGTGTGTGTGGGCGTGTGTGTGTGTGTGTGTGTGTGTGTGTGTGTG
>NC_068985.1:115871557-115872881 GCF_001194135.2 Octopus bimaculoides
TATATATATATAGACACACGCACATTAAGAGACCTTCACGAGCACACACCAATGCACCCGTATATTTGCACATATGAACATCACAATAAGAATGTTATCAAATTCATACTGTATACTACGCAAAATCTACTAATCATAACACGATATTACAGATGATTGATATACATGCATACAAATACATACATTTCATACTGAAGCATTTATATCATATACTCAACAATAATGCATATATATCGGCGTGTTTATGTGTATCTATGCGTGTATATATACAGAAACCTGAATTGTTTGAGGAAGACCAGCCATTGCCCATGCGTACCAGTCTCTCAGTGTAGCGATGTTGTCCAATGGAAAGGTACAAGCCGCTTCAGCCTGGCACGAGTGATGTCGCAAATCATTTCTACAGCTTACTGAATTGGAGTAACGTAAAATAAAATGTTTTGCTGAAGAATACAGCAGACAGTCCGGTCCGGAAATGGAACTCACAACCACATGATTATAATCCCTTTTTTTCTAACCACTTGTTCGTGCACCTTCAGATATATATATATATATATATATATATATATATACACACACACAGACATCCGCATATATGAGGTCTATATATATATATAATAAGTACCATATGGGGTCGATGTAATTAACTTACTCCTCACTCGATATAGTTATACATTTGTGTTGACATATGCATATGTATAAATATATGTAAATACATACATATATTTACATATATGCATGAATATCTTCCAAAATGCAGAATTATATTGGTTTCAAATACCGTTCAAAGGCCAGACATCTCGGGGGGGGGGGTGTATGTAAAGAACATCGACCCCAATCTTGAAATGGTACTTTTTCCTTGTATAATGTAACTGTACTTGAAGATATGGCGTGTTGGAAAATACTCTCTCTCTCAAAATGGTATGTGTTAAAACACCTGAAGTCATGGACAGGTGAGATAACCCACCTCAGTTACTATCGAAGTGTGACGGACATACATGTTTCACCATTTTTAGTCGCTTATCAACATTACGTGCTCGAACTGGGTCGGAGATGAATCACATCGCCAGTCTACGAATCGTAAGCACAGTGTGAAAACAATGAACCGGTACGCTCGGGCATGGAATAAGTTTAAATATCAAATAGAAGCAGCATTACTGTAATAAACATTATCAATCACATATACACAAATACACAAGCGTATACTTTCAGTGTATGTAAAGCTACGCGCTTTCTGGATGCGATACTCTGAATTACCCTATGAACCGGCCACAACTATACCTATATGTATATGCATGTATGTATATATATATATATATATATATAT
>NC_068985.1:115873039-115877327 GCF_001194135.2 Octopus bimaculoides
ATATATATAGTTCAAAAACTACTTACAGGGAATGAGTTTTGATTACTGAAATTAGTTCTGTAGTAGAGAAATTGCCAGCATTAAATTATGAAGATGAAGTCAACAACACGGAGATTCATTTCAACAACTCCGTATACCATACCTAATAAAGGCCCTTCTTAATAAAGGTATTCTTTAGTTTTAAGTCGAATTTTCAAAAATCTATTATTCATCGAAGAAGTCGAACATGTCATAAAGAGCCTTCATCATACATAAGAAAACAAATGGTGCCAGAGTTAATAATGTGAGAATCAACATATTTTCTTGGAGGACAAACGTCATGATACGCTTCCATTTTACAAGTGAAGAAAAGCAAAATTAAGATATACACATCTATTTAAAGGTAAATGTATTGAATAAATTACTACATCTTTCCAAGTTAACTGGCATTCATTACTATTTATATGTCCATTACATATGTTAAAACCTTTTCCATATTTTAGAAAATATTCTATCATTTTGATAAAAGTGACTTAGATCGGCTCGAGATTGTATGACGCAAAAGTCTTCACTAAAGTAGTTTAATTAAACCATTCCTTCAAAACTTCCAGTTTAGCTAAATTCTTCATTATTTATAATATTCAATTTCAAGAAGTCAATATATTTCATCAATAATGATACTCCGTAACCGTTTAGCCACGTGCCTTCACATTCGACAGGAATATGGTGAAATAAAAGGTTGAATGTAATCATTGGCTTTTGAATGTCAGCTGAATATTTTATTTATGTTCTTAATTTTATATAAATTTCATTCAAAATATCATTTGTTTTAATCTTCAATCTAAAACATGGGGCGAAAGTTCTGATTTTGTCTGAGTGAATTCTCATATATTTTTTTATTTATTTTTAAACTGACACGAAACAAACTTTGGCTTTTCGACAGAGATGAGACCTGTCTACGTGGTATAATAATTCCTCAGTACAACAGATGTCGATTTTATCTGATCAAAAAAAAAACAAAAAAAAACTTAATATTTTCAATAAGCCACTCCGATGAGAAATATTTAAATGTTACATTAATATATTTTCAATATAACATTGCGACACTTGCATCACAGAGATTAGTAATCCTCTTTAAAACCTGAAAATATTCAGCTCTAAGCAGTTACATAATCTCTACAAAGCTGTTCTAACGCCTACATTCGAATAACGTTGACATTAACTATCGACTTTATTAAAGATATACAACAACCTAAAAATCCAGTTGGTGAACTCTAAGTGGATAGTCATACTAGAAATATATATTGGATAATGTCCTTCCACCTTCTCTGCAAAATACAAAGGTAAAAAAGAAAATTATCAGGTGATGATGACTTAGGATGTATATTATAATAGATTTACTAGATCAATACTGATCAGAAACTAATCAACAGCAACAATCTCAACAATTTGCTGCAATCTGTAATGCATCAACGGCATACCAAGTCTCACAACACTCCATTACGAACGATACCACTCTTTATTTCTTGAAAAGCTTTCCACATATTAACGTAATTCACATGCAATCTAGAGACAATACAACCTAGGACAACTAACCCAGAAACATATAATGAATGTAACACAATGTTATCACATTTAGCGCCATAAAACCACGATCACTATGTACATCATAGGAATATGGTTCTACTATTACAAACCCTAACGGCGTACACACATACAATTATAACTCTCAGAAGTAATACGGCTGCTGAGTTTACCAATATTTCATAATCGTTCCTGGCGATCACATATTCATAACATATCAGAAGCGATGTAGCAATGATTTGTGTTTATTCATCATAGCTAGGTAATATTCTTATCTTCGAATGATTACAAATCACACGGAAAATCATATTGGAACATATTTTTCAACAGTAGTAGTACACAAGTACGACTTTGCATATTAGTCTATTTGAAAATTTCTATAATAAAAGCATGTCTGGTTCTGGTTGGCACATGTTCCTTCTCCAGCGCACTGCATCTATTAGTTCATAGGCACCTTCCCTCATCCATCAGTCAAAACTAAGCGTGGGCAACATTTTTCGAGAAACGGGCCCCATGACATATGGATTAACGTTAGGCCAGCTACAATCAAAATTCAAGGCAACTTCTGTCGGCATACCATAATTTCTATCGGCATGCCATAAGTTTTTTGTTGGCATACCAGCGTATGACAAGTCTATACAATTGATTTTTTCCATGCACACTGCATCCATCTCTTCGCCTCTGACTGATTTATTATGTCTTGTCCTTCAGATCTTCAAAGCGTTTTGCTTAATCTTTTGTTCACAGAACATCATCTTTCTTCCCAGCATTCCTTCCCGCCAACAAATTCTTTGCAGTTTCCTGCAGGAAAGGTTTATACTCAACAGTAATCATGCAAAAGTCACCCTCTGTGAGATGATGACTGTGATTTCTGCCATTATAACCGAACAGTTTAAAGGACGTTCATGAGATATTTTACTATTACACAAAAAAATCATCCTAAATATCGATTTCAAAATTTGGCAGAAGACCAGTAAGTTTGGGGTGGGGGAGTGGATCGATTACAGCGAAACCCAGTACTGAACTGATATTTATTTTATCGACTTCGAAAGGATGGAAGTCAACTTCGACTCCGGCGGAATTTTAACTCAGAACATAAAGACAGACAAAATGTCGCTCAGCATTTTGCCCGAAATACTAACAAATCTGCCAACTCACAGCCTTAATCACCCTAAATATTGCCGATTATTATCTCGACAATCATTTATACAGGCACTCTTTTATCTTTATCAAAGTTATGTTGTATTGCAGCTGGTGCAAAATCTCTGAAGATTCTGCTGGCTGTCTAGTTACACTAACAAGTCCCTTAATGTTATAATATTTACATACACCAAAATCCTTTCCCAGAAATTGGTACCCAGGTTCTTTAAAACCCTCATATGGTTCCGGTATTTTTTTCAGATATGTTTCCTCTGATATCTACCCTGAACAACAGCTGCATCAATCTCATCAACTTGAGAAAATCTTCTTTAATTACCACTAGAAATATAAAGGCCGACAAGAAGCGGTGCAGCGTCCTAGGGATAAATAGCTGTAGTATGATTCCCTTATTGGGACTGTGACGTTACGTTGACAGTATACAACTGCTTTATCGTATCACTACTGCTTAAGTCTCTCTGAGAGATTTAGAAATGCATCATTTCTCATGTTCTTCATTTAGGTTTAATGTATTTGATGTAAGACTTTAAACTCTTTAATCAGTTTCAACTCCAAAGGTGCGGTCATGCTGGAGTACAGCTAGCTTACAACCTACCTAACGACCTATGTAGTAATCTATCTATCTATCTATCTATTTGGTTGTCTCTCTGTACACTTGCTGCGCTCTCTCTCACTCTTCCCTCTTTCTCTCCCTCGCCCTCTCCTCTTTCTCTCTTTATATATGTGTATACATGCATACATATAACTATGTATATATATATGGGTGTCACATATATATATATATATATATATGTGTGTGTGTGTGTGTGTGTGTGTGTGTGTGTGTGTGTGTGTCTGTGTGTGTATGTATGTATATATAACTAACGAACGAACGAACGCTCTGTCTACACATTTACTATACATAGATGAATCATCAATATATCTGTTCTTCAGCGCATCGACCTCTATCACTCGGCTACGCCACTCAAAAACACATTTTTAATGGCTCCCTAATCCCTCATTGCAGCTATCTCAAACATGTCCGACACTGTTTCATGTCTACTAGACAATCTATCTATCTATGTCTTTATAATCTCTTATATAGTTTATTTTAGGTCTTTTTGCATCACATTCACTTCTGCCTTGCATTTATCTCTTGTTTCAAGCGTCAACGTCACCATCTTTAAATATAACCCTTGTTCTAACTCTATTTCTTTCTATCTCTTATTCCCTTTTACTCTCTCGCCTCTCTTTCACTTTCTCTTTCTTTCTCTCTCTCTCTCTCTCTTTCTCAATCTATATGTCTAAATATGTATCTATCAAATTTCTTAATATTTCGAGCAAAACCTTCGTTTGTTCGCAAGAGTTTTCAGAGGATACATCGATAGAGTAGCGTGTAACATGGAGACACACACACAAACAGATACACAGAGACACACACACACACACAAGGATAATGTAAATATGGATTAAGCGATTATACAAACACAGACTCACACAAGTGTCTGCAGTCATACATACATACATACATACATATATATATATATATATATATATATATATATTTATATATATATATACATATATA
>NC_068985.1:115877381-115878094 GCF_001194135.2 Octopus bimaculoides
TATATATATATATACAATGAGATAGAGAAAGAAATATAGATAGGTAGATAGATAGATAGATAGATAGATAGATAGAAACAGAAAGATAGAGCAATATATATAGCTGTATACTGGTAAACATATACGCATATATACATCTGTATAGTCATTCATATGTATGCATAAACATATAAATACGTACCTATATGCATGCTCACAAACACACAGCTACACCCAAACATACACACACACACACACACACACACATATATATACATACGCACATACATATGAGCATACATACATACATGCATACATACATGCATACATACATGCATACATACATATATACGTACGTACGTACATACAAACATACATACATACATACATACATAAAGGAACTACAGATTTCAGTCCTAATAATCTATCATTGGGATCTATCTGTTTTCCTTCATATCAATTTCTTTTACAGACGTCACCTCCCCCATGTATTATTCTAGCCACATTCTCTTCTCTTCTTAACCCCATTTTTTTTATTCATTGCAACTGATATACTGTAACATTGTTTTTTTTTATTTACTTATTTTTGCAACAGAACCTATTTTATCTTTTCTCCTGACTGATTCTTTTCTTCGGATACTCTTGTTTTTACAGTTGCTCCTCCTCCAATCCACTATCTGCGTATACATACACATTAATCATTTAATCACAGCTGTGTATGAATGTATATATAT
>NC_068985.1:115878118-115880533 GCF_001194135.2 Octopus bimaculoides
ATATATATATATATATATATATATACAAATATATATACGTATACATATACTTATATATTTGTTCAGATGCCGATTTTAGACACACACGTTACATATTTTATAAATAAATGCATATGCATGCATACAGTTATACAGATATATATATGTGTGTGTGTGTGTGTATGTATGTGTGCGTATATATGTTATGTATATATGTTATGTATGTATGTACACACACACACACACATACATATATATTGATATATAGAGTGAAATCGTTTTATACGTATATATTTATCCATATATATACGATGGGTGTGCATAGGAACTGACATAAGCATATATAGTGATATGCATACACATACACACACATACACACACACATACGTTTATTGAAATTTCTTCATATAGATATGTATATATATGTATTTCCTTATGACTGCATTTAGGCGTCTATAGAAACATAAATGCTACTTCATATAACATTCGTATAACATGTTTAATTCACTTCATGCGTCTTCACAATGGTGCTTTTGTTTTTTGCAGTTTTGCTTCATAACTTTATATCTTTCACATAAAAATAGGCGATGTGTTGGAGTGCGATGGTTTGTTGTTGTTGTTGTTGCTCTTCTTCTTCTTCTTCTTCTTCTTCTTCTTCTTCTTCTTCTTCTTCTTCTTCTTCTTCTTCTTCTTCTTCTTCTTCTTGTAATTATTATTATTATTATTATTATTATTATTATTATTACTACTACTACTACTACTAACTACTACTGCTGCTGCTGCTGCTGCTGCTACTGCCACTACTACTACTACTACTACTACTGCTGCTGCTGCTGCTGCTGCCACTACTACTACTACTACTACTACTACTACTACTACTACAGCTCACTTTCTTCGTATTATTTTTTTTCTTACACTTCCGTCTGTTGCTTCATATATACGTTTTTATTCCGTATCTGCTTCGCCTGAGCTTTGGCAATGCTTTGTTGAATTTTCTTTTCTATTATCTTCAATTTATCATGAATTTACTTTTTTTTTTTTTTTTTTTTTTTTTTTACCTTTAAAATTGAAATGTGAGAAAAACATTCAAGTGAAATGGGAAATAGACCAAAATATAGATAGAATTATATTCAGACAAACAAAAAAACGAAAAAGAAAAGAGATAACAATTGAAAAGTCTGTACATGCATTTATATGTATGTATTTGTGAATGGCAAATTTAATGTCTGCCTATATTCAGGGAGTTAGGCAGGAGTGAATATCATGACTCATTTCATACACTTCATGACTAAGACTCTGTTTTATGTATGTATACTATGTGTTTATATGTGTGCGTGCGTGTGTGTGTGTGTGTGTGTGTGTGTGTGTGTGCAGGTATGTGTGTGTGAATACACACCGACAAACACATACATAGATATATATACATATATATATAGATACAAATATTTATATATACATGTGTATATATATGTATGTATATATATATGCGTATATATATATTTACACACACACACACACACGCACACAGACACACACACGCACACACACACACACACACGCACGCATATATATATATATATATATATATATATATATATATATACTTGCCTCCCTTCTCCTCTACATGTTTGTTCCCACGTGACTACAAGCCATATTTCTCACCTCTGACTTTTGTGGATGCAAGGCGTACTTAGTTCGACCTAATTTTCTATCGTCTCCCTACATTTCTTCCCTTGTTTCTCTTCTACTATTTTCTTGTCTTGGACTTATTCTATATCTTTCAAAATTTCTCTCAGGCGTTACCCATTACAATGCATCTTGGCCCAACGGCCCTTCATGTGTGTTTTCATCGAGTGTTTACTCCGAACGTCCACTCTGTCGTTGTTTGTTCGTTCCAAGTTCTAACTCTCCAGAAATATATTTTAAATTTTTTCTGGAAATTGCTGCTTATGAAGTTTTCCTGTATTGTCGTTAAAAGCTCGAAATGGGTAGTAATTAAGAGTCGACAACTGATGAGGATTTAGACTACCTTTGATAATTTGTCCCGTACTTGTCTCGCATGGTTATATCCTGTTCTTAACGTATATCTTTTAGTAATTTGTCCTGTACTTATCACTCGTGTGTCTACGTAGTTTTCATTCGTTGGTGATGTCCTGTACTTGATGTGTCTCATAAACACACACACACATCGAGCTGGCAGAAACGTTAGCACGCCGGGCGAAATGCTTAGCGGTATTTCGTCTGCCGTTACGTTCTTAGTTCGAATTCCGCCGAGGTCGACTTTGCCTTTGATCCTTTCGGGGTCGATTAAATAAGAACCAATTACTCACTGGGGTCGATATAATCGACTTAATCCGTCTGTCTGTCCTTGTTTGTCCCCTCTGTGTGTAGCCCCTTGTGGGTAGTAAAGAAATAACACACACACACACACACACA
>NC_068985.1:115885593-115893248 GCF_001194135.2 Octopus bimaculoides
ATATATGTATATATTTAAATATTTAATCCATACATTTCATGTGTGACTTGGGAATATTTGGTAAGTGTTGTGTCTGATGTTATTAATTTGTTGTATTTATCTCTAAATTATTGTACTGCTTGCTCTATTACCCGTGTTTGAATAGAATGTGTTTTATTCTGTGCTTTCTTTGTTTGTTGTGATTCGTTTGATCATAAAGAACCCTAATAGCTTTTTTCCTTTTGTTTTGTTTTTTAAGTAGAGTTTTTACCACCGAAATACTTTTTATCTGTTTGGTCTTTCGCTGTTGTAATGTAAATATGTGACTTTAATCGTGTTTTTGGTGTAAACACATTAGTTGGCAACATATGGATACTTTACAGAACTCCCTACAAACTATAGTGATGAATAATGGAGTTAATATTCCCGGTATATCCCAAAGCTAAAATAAATTAGTCACATACAAAACCAATCAACTCAATCATGATTATAAATCACTGGATTGAACTGGTAGTGACTGCGCCAGTCTCATTGGCCTTACCTTCTAAGAAGCAACAACACATGGCAGTGTCATTTTCTCCATTGTCCAGGGAAATATGAAAGCCTAGACTCGTTGATCAGTCATTTGGTTATGTTACTCTTTCAAATAATCATGAAGAACTCGAACACAAGTTTGACAAAAAGAATTAACATGAAAGTTGATAAACGCCAATTAAAACAAGGACTCAGTTGCGTTTGCAAATCCTTTCTATAAGGAAACGATGTCCTGTGTATATGTATGTATGTATGTATGTATGTATGTATGTGTGTGTGTATGTATGTATGCCTCCAAGCATGTTCTGGATATGTATGTATGTACGTACGTATGTACATGTATATATGTAGTTACATGTGAGTAGTCTCTCTGTATGTATTTATAATACTTATTGGTTTGGAATATCTGGAGGCACATACATAAAACTATGACTATTAGTACGTAAATATCGGGTGTCAAAACCTTTTTTGATAGAAAATGTCAAATGCTGCCTGGGGCCTTGAAGCCTTCTCTTCTGTATACATGACCGGCGTTTGACTATTGTGTCAAACGAATCCCTCAAACTTGTTTGTTGTTTTCATAAGTTTTATTCATACCAGAGAGAATTGTATGTTGGCGTCAAAATAATTTTATAAACTGCGAAAATGTTAATTCTTCTTGTAAGTTCTCGAAGCACGCACTTAAATCTATGTATGTATTTAAATAGGTATATATGTATGTATATACGCATGTATATATCTATGTTCGCGCGCATGTATATATGTATGTATCTATTATATATGTATGTGTGTAGGTTGTCTTTCTCATTTAATTTTAGAATAAATTTTGACCGACCACTTACTTGTAGCAAGGCTGTGAAGGAGAGCATCTTGTTTTAATCATGATCCTTTAAATTTTAAAAGGGTTTTGCATATTCTTATAGTTCATGATATCATGATCATTTATAGAGCATGAATTTAGAACTTACATTCTCACCCCCTAGATTCCATCTTTAGTCATGCTATGCTCTCGAGGTTGGTATGTATCCTGTTGCTCCAATATTAATAGGTGAAAATGTATCTGAAATACTTGATATGTCAACTTCCTATCACTGGTACATGTATATATTATTTCTATTGTATTTTTCTAAACACATATGTGTCCAGGGGTCAGATCATTCCGAGAACAGATTTTTCTTCTCCTTGTCGTGATACACAACAATATTTGTGTTTTAAGTTGATGGTTGTTTAAATGTTTATATTCCACAATTATGCTTTTGACAGTCAACTTTCAAGGCGGCGAGCAGCCAGAAACGTTAGCACCCCGGGTGAAATGCTTAGCGTTATTTCGTCTGCCGTTACGTTCTGAGTTCAAATTCCGCCGTGGTCGACTTTGCCCTTAATCATATTGTGGTCGATAAATTAAGTACCAGTTACACACTGAGGTCGATATAATCGACTTAATCCCTTTGTCTGTTCTTTTTTGTCCCCTCTATGTTTAGCCCCTTGTGGGCAATAAAGAAATAAGTTAGCACGCCGGGCGAAATGTTTAGCGTCATTTCGTCTGTCTTTACATTCTGAGTTCAAATTCCACCGAGGTCGACTTTGCTTTTCATCCTTTCAGTGTCTATGCATTAAGTACCAGTTGCATACTGCCGTCGATGTAATTAACTCGGCCCTACCCCAAAATGTTGGGTCTTGTGCCTAGAATACAAAAGTATACAGTCAACTTCGTCTGAAGGTGTTTTACTTTTTTGTTATTCTCTTCCAAGCTGTGTAATACGCCTGTTTTTGTTATTCTATACTAGCCACTGCATCATGCGTCATGGACGATAATGTATGCAATATATATATGTATGTATGTATGTATGTATGTATGTGTGTATATATGCATGCATGTATGTATGTATGTATGTATGTATGTACTATGTATGTATGTATTCTCAAGCACCCATCCTATTTGCATAATCCTAGATGCTGTTATTGGAATGCCATCGTTTCCCTGTTTACGCGGTTGAAATGGACGCAGACACACATACAAACTCACTTACACACTCATACACTCAAAATACATTCATGAGTGAAACACACAAATATGTCCCCACTCAACCTATGATTTACTATGTCTCTATTTTACATTTTGTGCGATATTCCTTTCTTATGTTGTTTGTCAATGTCTATCTTTTCGTTAATATAGCAATATCATTGTTTCTCTTTGACTGTTTGTATATAGTTCTCATTTTCTTTCTCTTCCTATCTCTAACGTTCTCAGGAGAAAAGCTTTACAAGTTCGTACAGTGCACGGTTGCCTGTGGAAACAACTTCAAGCAAACAGTTTATTGTAAATATTGGAACATTTTCAAAAGTATAATTAAATACAAAATTGATACACATGGAAGACTAAAAAGCAACAACCGCGTCTCTCGCTGCTGCACACTAAGTACACATTGTCACGGGTAACCGAATTGTTACAAAGGGAAAATAAACAGCATGAAGTAATCTTATGCATAGAGAGAACGCATGCACGCATATACATGCATTGTACTTCTTTAATAGCACGCATCACGTCATACGTAGCGTCATTCATTCATTGAGATATTTTGCACTAAACACTTCGATTACACGTTTGTATCTGAAACAATAATCCACACCGAATTCGTCTTTCTTATGTTTCCTGTGGTGTTCTTTCCGTTTTGCATTAAGCAAACAAACATTTCATGGAAGATATTTTATCAGCCCCTGTTGCATTTGTATTCTAGATAAGATTAAAATTTGATGTTATTTAAACAAGTCTGGAAGTAAAATTTGCATATGAACTCGCAACTAAGTTCTGCAATCAGTAGGATTCACCCTTATCAATGTCAAATATGCCACAGGATCAACAAATTTCAAAGAAGTCTGAATAAACATTTTATGTTTCGTCAAGATCAGAATACACAGCTTGTTCACGCTGCAAGAAGATTAATGTGCACTCAATGTAGACGTCATTTTAAAGGTGTGTTTGGTCTACAAATAAGGATATGATCGCATACATCGACTATACTGAGATTATTACACTCTGCATTGGGTGTAAAATCATTATGTAAATATACAGTGCTCGATGGGTAAATTGTCACCATTTCATATTTTTAATTTCGCGCTTATGCATTGTTTGTTATTTATTTTGTCGACTACAGTTGAGCATCTTCTGTGCAAAAAGCAGCACCATGACGCTAATTACTCTGCCAGTAATTTGCCAGTAATTTGGGAACTGCTTGGCATTCGCTACGGACGCTCCAATACGAACATTTCAGAGTGTTTGAGCGTCAATCTCAGGAGAGTACAATCTCATGACATGCACCGAGAGTGATACAAATCAAACATCCAGTCAACATCATGGTGTTTGGAGTCATCACTAGTGCTGGCAACGTTATCCTTCCATTCATCTTCTCACACGACCTCAGACTCAACACGAAGGCCTACATCAAGTGCTTGCAGGAGGTAGAGCTGCCCTGATTCAACAGGGTCGCTGCTGGAAGACCCTATGTCTGGGAAGAGGACTCTGCACCATGGCGCATAAGCAGAAGAACCCAGTCAAGGCTGTCACACAATTTCTACAGTCACATCATCACTAGCATCTGGCCACCTACCCCTCCCCCCAGACTGCAATCCCTTTGATTAGTATGTGTGGCAGAAAATGGCTGAAATGGCACTCAGTATTTGGGCAAGAGTTACATATATCATTTAATCACAATTTGAAATTACCTGAAGCTGAGTCAAGCTGTTATTCAATTATATATACATACATACACACACACACACACACACGCACACACATACACACACGGACACACACACACACACACACACACACACACACACACACACACACACACACATTTACGTCTCGCCAACGATTTGCAAAGAAGGTCACAGATGCTGGAAGTATGAGGGTTACAGGTCAGTGCAGGTGGTACATTTTGCAGCCACTTTTCTCTTTTTGATTTGCACCTGGAAACCTGTTAATGCTGGTTGCAACAAAGCTATTAATACCGTTTTGACACAACAAACTCCATTTTGTTCACTCCAAGGCTGTTTGCTCAAAGGTGTTGTGAGCTATCTTCATTTGTAAGAGGTTACTCTTCAGCATTTCCTGGTATCTGAGCCATGGTCAACCAACATTCCTGTGCCCAATCTCAAACTGGCTGTATATGAGGACTTTGGGGGTATTCATTCGTCACTCATTCTGGTAACAGGGCCAGCCCAGCGCAAATGTGATGGTATACTGTAGCTCTCGATTCCACCAATCTTACACCTGCTAAACAGGTCGGAATTAGAAACTCTGTCTTTCAGTGAATAACCTCAGATTGTCCTCAGACAGCCTTTGTGAAAGATGTCTAGTTCGCTAATGTGCCGTATATACGGTGTCCACGATTCTGAGCCATACAAAAGAGTAGTAGTTAGAATGGCAGCTTTATAAACCTGCACTTTGGTGTCAAGTTTGATGCCCCTTTCGTTCTACAGGCAAAGAAGGAGTTTTGCCAAATGCAGTGGTTGCTTTTACAAGATGGTTTACGATTTCATCATCAAGGGAAGCGCTCAAATTCACTTTACTACCAAGATATTAAAATGACTTTACATAATTTAGGCTTTTCCCATCGGCCTGTATAGGAGTGTCAGGAAAATTGTGAACTGGTAGCCTCTGCTGGACACTTCGAATTTGTTTAGGAGTAGGGCATAGTTGGTGGATTACTTCCGTCTTCTTTACGCTGATGGTCAAACCAAAAGCTTTACATGCAACAGAAAACCTGTCTAGAAGTTTCTGAGCTTCCTCTAAGGACGTCACTACAAGTGAAGTATCATCTGCAAACAGTAGACCACGAATGATACTGGTGAGTAACATTTTTCTGGCTTTGAAACGATGATGATTGAATAGTCCACCATTTTGTTTGAAACTTGAATTTGACACCACTTTGTATGTCAGCAAAAGTATACCACTGCATCACTGAAAAGAAGAACGCAAACAAAACAGAGGGCATAACACAACCTTGTTTTGTGCCGTTTGTAATGCCGAAGGAAGCCGAGGTTTCCCCACCAGACGCGTCAGCAGCTTTCATTTCCTCATTAAAGGAGATGATAACTTTCACCATCTTGACAGGTATACTGAGCTTTTTCAGACCTTTCCATAGTGCTTACCAGTTAACAGAGTCGAAAGCCTTAGTAAAGTAAACGAATACAATGAACAACTCCTAATTTTTCTCATGTACTTTCACCATGACCTATCGAAGGGAAAAGATTATGTCGGTAGTGCCATGACTAGAGAGAAATCCGTACTGTGATTCTGGATAGATATCATTTACAAAGTGTTTGATGATTCTCTCAAGAATGAGACGTGCAATAATCTGACCAGCAATAGACAGAAGCAATATCCAACGATGATTATCACAGACACTTCAATTTCCCTTGTTGTTATAAAGATGTTGAATTGAGGCATCCTTGAACTCCTTTGGCCCCATCAAAATATTTACGAAGACGTCATGCAGTTTCTAAAAAACCTTCTGTCCACCAAGCTTATAGATTTCAGAAGGGACAGCATCCTTTCCAAGCGCTTTACCAGAAAGGATTTGTTGCATAGAGTTTACCACTTCCAGGAAGGTTGACCCCAGAGACAGTTCTGTTGTTTCAGTGGGTTGTAGAATAGGTGTTATAACATCAACATTAGTGACTGAGGTCACTCAAGTTCAACACGGCTTCGAAGTGATCTTTCCATTCTCTTAGGACGTTAGATTTGTCACTCAACATTGCCTTTATTGGATGAATAAATAGGAATAACACCGTGCTCTTGAGGAACACACACTTTCTTGAGGTTATCATAAAAGGCTTTAGAATCCTTTCTATCTGCAGCTTCTTGGAGTTCAGTAGCCTTGGAAGATCACCAAGCCTTTTTTTCTGTTTCAGAGCCCGCTGGACCTGGCCTCTGCATTTCTTATAGGCATTCTCTTTTCTGAATGAGCTCTTGTCATTTATCCATGTTCTGTGAGTCTGTGCATTTTATCTATCAACTGTTGGAATCTTTTTGGACTGTTGGAATCTTTTTGTATAGTTTTGCATGTGTGCATGTGTATGCGTGCGCGCGTTTCTATCTCTGTTTGTACACCATTAAGCTTGAGAACCAGTGTTTTTCTTTACATCCTCATATTCTAACAGTTCGACAATGACACCAGATCAAATAAGTACCAGATTTAAATTAAAAGCATTGTGGTAGAGCAATTCGATGAAAAAGAAAACCTTCAGTGTTCAAACACTACCAAAATCCCCTGACTGACACAATTTATATGTAAAAAGGCAAAAGATAAACGAAAAAAATATATACATTCTAGAAAATAATATTTTACCACCATTAGGTTGTTTGATCTGGTCTAACACCAATTGACAAAAGTATAACGTTTAAATTGTTACTATACAAGTGTTCTTCAATGTTGTGTAATCTATTTACTTCCATAATATTTGTAATAAATAGATTTCCTTTGTTTGTCGAATCAAATTAAGATAAATTACGAAGTTAGGCATTTTGTTTTTTTCCATAATTAATCTCTAGAGAATTTAAATTTCGAGACGACTATTAGTCACAGAAGTGGCGAACACTTACTAAAAATCAGTTATTTAGCTAAATCTAAGTGAAAAGGGAAGGAGATGCGAATGAACAAGATCAGATGTTCTCAATGGGGACATATGGCCCCGATGGCGGGGAAATTTGAGGGTCGATGGAGGCGTTTTGGAGTAAAGGGCCACTAAGGGGGGCGTTAAGAGACTTGCTGTTTGTAATGTTTTTGTTAAGTTAGAATTTCTCTGCTTTGGTCAGGATTTTCCAGTTTCCTGCACCAAGCAATGGACAGAAGCATTTGATGAAAATTAAACTCATAGAGCCGAACAAAAGCAAGAATATTGATTTAAATCGTAACGATGGACAGGAGTAAACATTTTCCCGTTTCCTTAATACTAACAAGAACATATTATGAGAAAGATTTGACTGTTATTTCTAGCAAATTGAAGAACCACACACAGTGTATTTCATTGGTTCATATATTGATGTGTATAAGTAAAAAATAAAACTAAAGGAAAAACTAACACTAGGAAACTCACAGACACACACACACGTGTGTATGTATATATAAATTTATATA
>NC_068985.1:115894222-115895954 GCF_001194135.2 Octopus bimaculoides
AGACTCTCATAGTAACAGATCTCCCAAAAATCTATTTCCTTAGTTTATAGATACTGTTTCTGGCACACATATTTACGCAATTTTTATTTTGAAGTATTTAAAAAATTATTTGGAAATTATAAAGAGAAACCAAAGGTAGATTCGGACTGTCCGTATTTTAAATCCACGAATTTAAAACAAATTGTGTGTCAAATTCTTTCGCCAGACGTTCATGTCTTCTTAGGAATAAGCGTGGAACACTGCATCAAAATAACCAATTTTCAGATTGTTTAGTTCCTTTTAAAAACTTTAGATTTTGTGAATGAAACAAACTAGATCCTGAATAAGAAATGAATGTTTAATATGACACATTTTCGTATGTTTATACGTCATTTTAAAAGGGGACTGATTTTGTGACTCAAACTAACTATTTAGATCCCGTAAAGAAGAACAGCTTTGAGGTTAGAATTCAAGATACGTAATTTTGTTTTGAGAGAGATACCTTTAGATTTCCAGACCGATTGAAGGCCGTTCAAAGCGTACAGGGTCTTGCCGAAACAAGATATCACATCCGCCTGCGTTTCACCAGTTGTGAAGATGCTGCCTAGACGCCAAATTTTTTCCTTCTCTGGAAGTGCTTTGGTGCCAATTCTAATTGGTTCGTGGTGTGAGGTGTTCAGCCTCAACATTTCCGTTTCCTTTTGGTTCACCTTGGGACCCATTTTTATTGCCCGTTCAGTTAACTTCAAGACCTGGACTGTAAATGCTGGTGGTTATATAATAGCAATCCTAGGCTGAGATTAATTCATCACATTGCGTGTGCAATATCACACTGAATGAAACATCGAGAGAATCCGGCAAAGGATTTCTTTGAACCGGCACATGTGGAGGTGAATTATACACCTTGTGATTTCACGATATCTCACTGATGTAGTAAAGGAGTAAATATGTGTCGAAACAATTATAGTGTTTTATAATAAAGATTGCCGTTAACGTCATTTCCTATGTTATATATACATGTATATATATACATATATATACATATACATACATATATATGTGTGTGTATGTATGTGTGCGTGTATGTATTCGTGTATGAATATATATTTGTGTGTGTATGAATACATACATATATGTACGTATAAGTTTGTATATATATTTATATATTTATATATATATATATATATATTTATATAATCATATATATATAATATATATTTATATACACATAATTATACATATTTCCATATGTGTGTGCGCGTAAGTGTTTATCGCGAGAGAGCTTATCTGTGCCTACGTGAGTGTATGCAAACAACTGTAAAACTCCAAAGGTTAGCAGTGGAAGGAAACAATTAACTTGTCGACACTTGTATGGAAAGCTTTGACGTCAAAGTGTCTCCACCATTGAATCCGACACACACACACACACCCACACACACACACACGCACACACACATCACACACAAACACACCGCACACACACATCACACACAAACACACCGCACACACACTACACACACGTATACACACAATCATTGAGATACAGAAGCACATACACCCACAAGAATATTCATAGTATTGTCTTTGTGAATATCTGTCCATATATATACTCGGACGTGCATATGTACACACATACATATATAGAAACATAATTTTTTGTATATGTGTATGTATACACAGACACACACAGACACACACAGACACACACACACACACACACACACACACACACACACACACACACACACACACA
>NC_068985.1:115898465-115898907 GCF_001194135.2 Octopus bimaculoides
ATATATATATATATATATATACATATATTCTTTTAATTGGTTCAGTCATTTTACTGAACCAAATCCACTCACAAGCCTTTGGTCGGCTTGAGGCTAATGAGTTAGGCACTTGTACAAAGTGCTTCACAGTGGAATTTAACCGTTTTTAGTCAAACACATCGACTCAAGGACTTGTTCTTTGTAAACTTAGAACTTCTTCTATCGCTTCCTTTTTCCGAACCGCCAAAGTTATGGGAATGTAAACACACCAACATTTGTTCTCAAGTGATGTTGGGTGCACAAGCACATATACACAAACATATCCGCACACACACACACACACACACACACAAACACACACACACACACATATATATATATATATATATATATATATATATATATACGACGGACTTCTTTCAGTTTCCGTTGCCTAGCGTAGAAAAGAATATATAAATTGAAA
>NC_068985.1:115899622-115900434 GCF_001194135.2 Octopus bimaculoides
TGTGTGTGTGTGTGTGTGTGTGTGTGAGTGTGTGTGTGTGTGTGTGTGTGTGTCTGTGTATGTATAGTTAGGTATACACATAACTAGTTAAGTTCTTGTTTCTGGCTCATTCTTTGCTACCATCTGACAACAAACGCTTTTGATGGCTATTTTTTTCTCTTCCCATCCAGTCTTTCTGACTTGATGGTCTTGCAAATTTATTCGTGGTGAATCGTTTGTCCAAAATGTGAAACCTTTGCGGACTTGATTTTCGATAAGAGAGGTCTTTGGACTTTTCGATTTTCTAGTATTACGGAACCATATGTTGACAGATGTGAAATTATTGCTTGGCTAATATCTTATACGACGTATATGCCACGTCTTAGCATATCTGTATTTATGTCGATCATTCGTCTCAAGCATTCTCCCTTATGATTTCAATTATAGGTTTTCATAATCAGTGTCAATACTCCTTCGTTCTCCCTCTGTTTCTTCTCTACCCGTCCCCCTCCCTTTCTCCGTCCCTCTCCCTCTTCACACGTCATGACACTTTCTCTTTCCATTAAAGCTTTTTGCTAATGCATTAAATGCTAAACAATGTCTCTTCTGCGGTATTTATATTATTGTTCATTATCTTCATAATACATATATATATATATGCATAAATATTACATATATACAAACTTCCGAACATACATGCAGGCACACATACACACACACACACACAAACATGCGTATATACTCGTATATGTATTTATATGTACATATGTGTGCAAGTGTGTATATATAGGCAAATAAAATGAAATAATGTAATATATTTATATATATATATA
>NC_068985.1:115900947-115901650 GCF_001194135.2 Octopus bimaculoides
ATATATATATATATATATATATATACACACACACATACAAGCACACGCATACACATATATACATACAGGCCCACACACTTGGACTCACAGAGAAAATGCATACATATAAACATGCATATACAAAGACCAATCTTCTTAAGGTACACTGCATTAAATTTTGCCTAGTTAACTAACAAGACTTTCAACGATATTTTCAAAAAATGCGTATTATTGACGTTCTCAACAACAGAAAGGAAACTGTTAAAAATAATAAGAATAATATATATGTGCATACAGGCTTGTTGTTAAAAATGCTTTAGTTCTCTAAGTTATATTCTTATATAAAATTTTATTATACGTTATATGCTTTTATTTTCCTCGTTATTTTGTCTCTTATTCGTTGCTGGCATTAAATAAGCCGTGAGGAGTTAATTTTAGGAGCATTTACACAGTGTGTGTATACGTGTATGTATGTATATGCGTGTGCCTGTCTATACACATATGTGTGCATACATACATATATACACCTAGATGCGTATGTACATATAAATACATATACCTGTATATATGTGTGTGTGTGTGTGTGTTCGTACGTGTGTGTTCGTGCATGTGTGTTCGTATTTTTGTATATATGTAATGATATTTAGGCACATGTATATATCTATACTTATGCATATACATATATATATATATATATATATATATATATATATATATATATATA
>NC_068985.1:115902097-115905874 GCF_001194135.2 Octopus bimaculoides
TATTTACTGCGGATTTTTCTCCTTAAAAAATTGCTTTAGCGTAATGGAATGGTGAAGAAAAGAAGAACAAAAGAAATGGTGAATAAACAACAAATTAGATGACAATAATGGAAAGAACGACTTGTAGAGCAACAAGAAAACACTATATGAGCAACAAGACCAACAATAACGTCCTGATGACGTTTTGCTTCCTTTCAAATGAATTCCAGCATTTATTTCAAACACATTTCAAGCCTCAAACGAAGGGAATATCAAATTGAACCCTTAGGTCACGATGTTCACATTATTATTATTATTATTATTATTATTATTATTATTATTATTATTATTATTATTATTATTGCTAATATCCTGTTATTTTTATTACTATCATCACCGTCATCATTGTCATCATCGTCATCATCATCATCATCGTTGGTTTTATGTTGTTGTTATTAAGAATCGTCGGAACGCCGGTCAAAATACTTAGCGGCATGTCGTTCGTCTTTATGTTCTGAGTTGAAATTCCGTCAAGGTCCTTTTTGGCTTTCATAATTTCGGGTTCGATGAAATAAGTACCAGTTACCGACTGGGGTCGATATAATCGTCTAGCTCCCTTCCTCAAAATTTCAGGAAAAGATTATTATTAATTATTATTATTATTACTATTATTATTATTATTATTATTATTATTATTATTATTATTATTATTATTAGTTTGTTATTCTTATTACTATCATCATCATCATCATCATCATAGTTGCATTTGTCGTTGTTATTAAGAATCGTTAGCACGTCACTCTAAACATGTAGGGGCATTAGATTCATCTCTATGTTTCTGTGTTCAAATTCTGCCAAGGTCGATGAAACAAGACTTTATCTTTGATTTTTTTCAGAGCTGATGAAAGAAGTAACAGTTGAGCGCTGGTGTCGATATAATCGATTTAACCCCCCCCCCCTCAAAATTTCATATGAGATCAAGACATTCAATATCATTGAAAGAGTGGCACTCACGACACAACAATGAACAGCATTTATTCTGATTGTTTACGTTCCAAGTTCAAAATCCGCTGAAGTTGACTTCACTTTCCATCCTTCAGGGTCGTTAAAATATGTAGCAATTGAGCACTAGACTCGATGTAACCAATTTGCATGATCCCTTAAATTTGCGAACCTTGTGCCAAATTTTTAAATTATTGCTGAGGTAGGTGAGCACACAAAATGGTTAGCATGCCGGATATAATTCTTAGCAGCATTTTTTCAGGGTCTTTACTTTCTAATTTCAAATCCCGCCGTGATCTACTTTGCCTTTCATGCTTCCAGGGTGAATGAAATGAGTACCAGTGAAGCAGTAGAATCAATGTAATCGACTAACCTCCATCCACTACAAAATAAATTGAGGGGTTTTGCCAACATTGCAAAAGAATATCATTGAAAAATATTGATAGTAGTTTTACTGGCTTGAAAGAAAGACCGGATACGCTCATTAGGCATGCAATTATTTAGTGAAGCTTATTGGCAATTTCCACAAATGATATCCCTTTCTGCTGTAAGTCCTTAACAATGACTGCTAGATCTTCTATCTACCGCTATCTTAAGTAGAAAATCCATGGTAATGTTTTTAATAGGTTATCTTTTTATTTGCGTCGTCATCATCCTCACCGGGTGTCTTATCGAGACTAATGCAACTCTTCTACTCGGGTTGTACCGATCAAGAGATGTGGCTTGGTTTTTATATCACATTAGTCTTTCGCTACATGAAAAATCTCACCTGAGCACACCAAAGTAGCAAAGCTAGCAGTTGTTCACTAACTGGATTGATTATTTCGGGACACCTACTTTTTCTTTCTTTCTTTTTTATTGTGTTTTGTCCATCAGATCAGCATTTAGTGATATTCATCATTTATTCAATATGTACATTTGCTACCAATATGTTCATTTGAACTTACCCCGGCTCGGGTGGTTACGGGATATTAACCCATAGCAGTTAACCGGACATATACTACTACTATATGTAGGCACAGAGTTGGGAACAGCAGTAGCAGAAATATGGTGACACACTCCTCAAAAACCATGGAATTCCTTGAAAGGACCCCACTAATAGATGCATGACACCCCTCAAGATTCATCAAAATTCATATCATTAGCTTATCTCACAAATTTTTCTTCAGTTTATTATAATTCTAATAAATGAAAGGAACGATGAATATCTATACTATTAAGTGAAACTAAGTTAATACATGCAGCAGACACAGCAGCTAACAAAAACATTTTGTACTCCCTCAGATGTATTCTTATAGAAATATTAAAACAAAGCGAAAACCTTAGAATGCAAACATTGAGATATATATGATCTGTGAATTTATAATGAAATCAATAACTACACAATAACAGACACAAAAAGGAAAACAATGTAACTGAGGTAGTAAGAACTATTGAAATATACAATGATAAGAACAAAATATGAAAAAAAATATTTTTAAAAAGTACGCTGAAGTATCTGAAATAAAAAAAAAACGTCTGAAACAATAGATTTTCGCTAAATCATATAGAAACCTTCGTCTTAAATATCGAACCGAACAATCACTTGAACAAAACAAACAGTTCAACCCCAAAACAAGAATATTTTACTAAGAACTAAATAAAAATCAAACTGAAAAGAATCAATGTAGACCAAATAGAAAAAACAAATGTGGTGGTGAGGTATGGAGAGTAACTGATGGTCACACACAGACGACAACATTAAAAACAAGAAGCACGGCAGTTGAGCGGTGTGGAATGTTACAAAAACTCAAAAATTAACCCTGATTCTTCAAATGTAGAACTTGTAGAGGCAGGATAATGGCAAAGTCACAATTATGTGCAATGATGAAATTATTTCTCTTCATTTACCCAGAGCGGTTATGAATCAACTCTTCCATCTCCTCAAAATTGCTGGCATAGTGCCAAAATTAGGAAACAATTAGTAACATACCGACATCATAATTATTATAAACTCTGCTGCCATTGTCTTCACCATCACAATTATTTTAAATGCTGTTATCGTTATCAACTTCAAGACTATTATTGTGATGAAAAATAAAATTATGATATCCATAATAATAATAGTTCAGTCATAATTATCAACCACATCGTCGTCATGGTTGTCGTTGTCACAATATTGTCCGCATCCTCTTTCCCCACCTCGACTTGCCTCTCTTCCTGATCTTCAGCATATGTCGCCTTTGCTGTTCTAATGTCCGATCAACAATTTCTAAGGTGACATTGAATGGCGAATCTATATGCGTTGCTGACAATGCATAACGATGCCGAATCGCATGTGTCTTTCTACGATAACGTCCTTCATAGCATTGTGGTATGTTTTGCACACATGTTACCTATAGAGAGAATAATTTTCTCTCGAGAAAAATTACTACAGGCTATGTCTTTCCCAGTCAGTGTGTCCATAAAGGTTTAAGCAAGTTTAGACACAAATATATATCTTACAATGTAAAACCGTCTTCAGTTAAAAAAAACTCATATTTTGGCAGCTATAACTGAGGAAGGTCTAACGTAATGGATCAATTTATCAAATATTAGGCAGACCTGGAACGTACGTATTCAGTAGTTTCAAGATTCACCATTTGGTTTGAATTCATTATTACAAATTATAGAACTCGATGCCACTTACGCTGATACACAAAGCATCGACGTGGAGTAGTTTGGTAAATTGGAATCAAATCCTAAAATTTATCAGGCACCGTATTTTAGCATAGCTCGATATATATATATATATATATATATATATATATATATATA
>NC_068985.1:115906168-115907225 GCF_001194135.2 Octopus bimaculoides
ATATATATATATATATAAACACAATATGTGTTTTTATGTTCTAATAGTACTTTCATGCAATGAGAGCATGCGAAAAAATATGCGAGACCTTGTGGCAGTGCCAAAAGATTGCGCAGAGACACCAGACGTGTTAAAACTACTGTCTGGCATTGTCTTATTGCAGGAAACTCATACTAGCACACTTTTCTTTGTAAATTTGTTGTGGAACAACCTGTGGAGAGGATTTGTATATAGGGATCAAATGTTTATGCTGCACAATTATTTGAATACATTCATAAAAGTGCATGTACGTACTGGTGAATTATATGCCACGCGTCAGATGTCAGAGCGATCACAGAGAAGCGTGAAATGTAGTGTTTTATTCATTAACACAACTCACCGCCTTGTCTGGGAATCGAAATCACAGCCTAGACACTGACTCAGACGCTCTCTCTTTCTCTCTGAACCTATCTATCTTTTCATGCTCCTCTCTCTTTCTGTCTGTTTCTTTCTTTCGCTTTCACTCTCATTCTCTTTTGTTCGTGTGTGCGCGTTTATATACATAGAAAAAGAGAGAAAAAGCCAGACAAACAAATAAAGAAAGAGATTAGTCGTAATACTCAGATTTCTTACAATATTGTGAAGTTGGTCACTTTTATTCATAGACAAGATGAGATTCTAATTAACCTACATTCGTACTGGAGCATCTTAATTAATTTTCGTTCTTAATGTCAATGTTATAATCATCATCACCACTATTATCATTATTATTATTATTAATATTATTATTATTATTAATAGTAGTAGTAGTAGTAGTAGTAGTAGTAGTAGTAGTAGTAGTGGTAGTAGCAGTAGTAGTAATAGTAGTAGCAGCAGCAGCAGCAACAGTAGTAGTAGTAGAGCTATTGTTAACATCAACGATATTGATATTACTATTAACATTTTATATATATACATATATATATACATATATATATATATACATATATATATATATACATATATATATATATACATATTCATATATATATACACACATATATATATACGTATATATATATATATATATATATATATA
>NC_068985.1:115907981-115913112 GCF_001194135.2 Octopus bimaculoides
AGATAGATAGATAGATAGATAGATAGATAGATAGGTAGATAGATAGATAGATCTACATATATATATATATATATGCATACATATATATACATATATATACACACACAAACATATAGATAGATAAATAGATAGATACATTGACAGATATTCATTTATATATGTATACACACGCAAACATGTATAAATGCTTACAAATGCACACACACACTCGCACACTCACACACGTATGTACCTATATATATTTACGTACGTACCATATGTACGTACATATAGTACATATGTAAGTATGGTCGCAAGTATAAATGGAAATCAAGTGTGCATATACATGAGTGCGTGGGTTTGTGTGAGTGTATGTGTGTGTTTGCGCGTTTGTGTGGGCGTATGTGTGTGTGTGTGTATCTATACATTCAGAAAAGTGTCTTCTTCAGTACGGTACAAGATAAGCCCACGGTTAGAGGAAAATGGCTCCTGAAGCAGACCCTCAAAGGATTAGTGATATTATCGAATGTTCAATACAAGAATATTTTCACAATGCTCTTGAAGATAGCTATCCTTAGGGAATTCTTCGTCAGCTTTACATGGAGAGATAGCAATTATTGAGAACATCGAAATAGAGAAAATAGACGTAATATCAGCCATTCATGAAATGAGCCTAAACCCAACCACAGGCTCGACTGGATTGCCACCAATCTACCTGAAGAAATACAAAGGGGTTCTTGCAAGACCACTACAGCCCCTCTCCAAGACATTCCGTGCAATTGGGAGACTTCCAAGAAGTGAAAATAAGGCATAATATGTCCTATCTATAGCTGAGCAGATGCTAAAAACCACTGACCAGTCTCTCTACCTTTCATATCAGCAATTTTGTGGAACGTATTGTCAGGAGGAAACTGATCGCCTTCTTCGAAAATAATGAGTTGCTCCCTAACAACAAGCATGGTCTCCGCCCAGGAAGAAACTGCCTTACATTGCTTTGGCAGCATTATGAATAGGTGTCGAAACAACTAATGAATCGCTCAAACGTGGATGTGATATATCTTGACTTTGCAACGGCCTCTGTTAAGATCGGTCACGGGATGACATGTCACGAGCTACGGAGACTCGGCATAGTAGAAAAACTGAGAGAATGGTTACATGAGAGTAATAGTGTGTGGAATTCTTCAGGGAACTGTATTGGAGCTACTGCTGTTTATGGTGGCTTTCTTGGATATACCTTCCGTTACGTAGACATCCAAAAATTCCAAGACCTATGCTATCAGTTAACCAGTGTTCATATGCCACAACAAGAATACTTTGGTCCAGCAATCACGGAGTCAAGTGCAATGCGTAATCTGGGGATTGATATGAGCAATGCCGCTTCGCTTGGCGTACATATCACCAAGAAGGTGACAATATGTAAGCGATTGACTGGATGAATTGTGAGACTCTTCAGAACAAGGGAACAGGAAACAATACTGCTTCTATGGAGAAATTTTGTACTCAGCCACCTGGACTACTACTCTCAACTGTGGCCAAACCGCAGTTTCAAATTAGTAACGTCTAGATTCAGGGCCATGTACTGTAGTAGCTTGGTATTCAAGGACCCAGAACAATCTAATGCCTTTCCAAAATATCTGAGGTATCTTCATGGAGTAAAGGTAGGTGTTTTAAAGAAGCAATTTAATATCCTGCTGTCAAAGGTACCAGATTAACCTGTATCACAGAAAGAAACACAAACGAGCAAAGCTTTGTCAAACTCCCGCCTGCACCAAGAAGCCAATCTCATAAGAATTGCCGTTGAAAAGGTGATGACACTGGTGGTGCTCCAGATTAGCCACAACCTGAGAGTTGAATCATATATAAAAACTAAACGATGTTGGGCCTTCATTCATGGAAACAACGGAGAACTCCACTGGATATCACCGTGTACGCCCTCACCATCGGGTATTGTTCGATCTTGAATATGAGGCTTTGCGTAACCCTGGAACAGAGGGACCAAGGCGCGAGCACACAACAACAATCCAGGCGAGTAACAGTAATTAGCAGAACGAGCAAGCATACGAATAAAGTTGAACAGCCGCAACAACTATTTAAATTTCAGAACCGATTTCCCAATCAACCTATTTATGCAAACAAGTCTATTTTATTCAAATTGAAGATACCTCTAGTATCAGTAGAACTATAACACAATTCACGTAGTTTGCACGCCATTTCGAAACCAAACCACCAACATATGCAAATATACCGCACAATTATGCAATTTCAAAATTCTATTATGCTTGAAAAAAACACTCAATTCCTTTCTACTTAGAGTTTTGTCACTATTCAGCATGTAAAATTGAATGATGGCGATAGATTTATGATACTGAGGTTTTGCATCACCAGTACAGGTTATCCTTTAAAATTATGACCAAGTACTGACCATTGTGAAGACTTACATAAAGATTTTCATGACAAGATGGCAGCAGCATGACCTAAGTAAAAGCACGTCATTTAGCAGAGTGTAAAAATAAATAGTTTGCCTCTAATAATATACTGCATATAAGTTATGAATAACGCATTGAGTGCTATAAGTTGTTAAAAATATCAATAAATAGAAAACCATAACATACACACACACACACACATACACACACACACGCGCGCGCGCGCGCGCGTGTGCGTGAGTATGCGACTATGCATATGCGTGTCTGTCAATGGGTGTGATGAATTTTTGGAGGTTTGGTTCGAGAAAGATACAAGAGGAAATAAGAACGAAAGTTAGAAAGAAACAAAGGAAGAAATACAATTTCAACCATTTTCTGGAAAGGTGAAATTGCATTGTATTTTGGGTGTAGTTGTCATATTATCCAGATGGTTTTAGAAGTCTTTTAGATGCAGGTGTATTTATATGTGTCTGTGTCTGTGTCTGTGTTTGTGTGCATGTGTGTGCGCTCGTGTGTGTTTTTGTATGTATATATGTATGTGTGTGTGTGTGCGTGTTTAAGCATATATGTGTAACAGAGTACACAATACCTTATGTGGCCTTAATTCCTTAAAATCATTACTACCCTTCATATTAACTGGTATTCCATGGTTATTTTTCTGGTATTCAGACTTCCTATAATCATCTCTCCTCTTAGTCTTTAGCTGGCTATTATTTGTCTTTCTTCCGTCAACTATTATATTGCGATTATTGCCAGGATTCCTTTATTCCATTGTTTTTTTTTCTTTTAGTTTTTTTGTATAATTTTAATTTTTCCCTCTATCCTGATTTCCCTAGTGCTACATTATAAAAGTCCTCCTTCCGTTTTTAGTTGATCATAGTTGGGAGTTGTGTTTGCGATGACGATATTAACAAAAATACATATACATCTTGTTGATGTACTTCACGATAATAAAGAACATCATCATCACCATTATCGTCATCATAATCATTACCATCATCATCATCATCGTTTCCAACATCGTTATCATTACAATCATCATCATCATTACCATCATCATCGCCGTTGTAGCATTATTCAAGGTGGCCAGAGAGTGAAATATAAATGATAATTCCACTGAATCAATGCTAAAGAAGATGGCTATGTTGTGAGTACATAGGATATTTATTAGCAGTTCAGTATTTAAATAGAATTCCTTTCCCCGCCCTCCCACCACTCTCAACCCATCAGTTGATTGTCAGCATAAATCAATGTCTGTTTTTGTTTTGAAATGAAGTTAACGCACACCCTCATATACTTTCTCACAAGTACGCATACAAACACGGAGACACACATACACACACAAGCCCACACATAAAACAATACACATACACACATACGAACACATTGCAAAAAATATCAAGAACCTGTAGACATCTTACATTCACACACACACTTATACACATACACACCACACATACACAAACGCACACACACACATACACACACACACATACACACACACACACACACATATATATATATATATATACATATATTCATACACAGATAGACATTACATACATAATATATATATGTGTGTGTGTGTGTATACACGAACATACATACATACATACAGACATACATGCATACATACGTACGTACATACATACATACATAAATACATACATACAAAAATACCCTGTTGTTGATGTTGAAATTCCAATGAAAGAACCTTGGATCTAGGTTAGAAACCGGTTTTTTTTCTCTATTGGTAAGAAATTTTGAAATTAAACTGAGCAATGACATACATGTGTACGTACATACATACATACATACATTTATGGTATATAGCAATATGGTGAATATTTAAAAGGAATTAATCCGAAATTATCAAATGATTAGAACTTGAAATATAACTCACCGCACCACTCACGCACGCACACAGTCACACACACACACACACGCACGCACATACACAAACACAAATACACAAAGTAATGTATAATTCACATATGCATAGATAAGACCTGCAGGTCCCCTTCCAAACACACTTACCAGCTGGTTGGCTGCATAGTATGTCGTTAGAACAAACGATATTCTAAGTCTATTGCCAATATTCCATTTCCTGAAAGACACGTTTTATTTGTCTTTTTGCTTTTGGGAGGGGTTCTATTGAAACATGTTGCGAATTCAACACCGATTCATATTGGGTCAAGCTGGAGCAAAATGCATTGAAAGTAATGCCCTAAATTTCCACCGAGTTCTCTCTCTCTGTTATTGCATTGACCTTCTAATGAACACAGTTATCTTCGAACTCAGAAGCACATACATTCATAAGAAACCCCGCAAGACATCCGATCCGAAGCTATACCAATTCTACTAGTTCATCGTCCATTTCTCTCTCTCTCTCTCTCTATTTCTCTCTATCTATCTCTCTATCTCTCTCTCCCTCTCTCTCTCTCTCTCTGGCTCTCTATGTCTATCGCCCACTTCTCTGTCTCTCTCTTCACACACACTCAAACACTCCTACACGCACATATATATGCATGTTTGTATGTGTATGTGTATGTGTGCGTGCGTGTGCGCATGCGTTCGTGTGTGTTTGTACGTGCTATGTATGTGTGCATGCGTCTATGTTATGACGTCCTTGTATTTACGTTTTATAATATATGCCTGTGTATATGTATGTTATGAATACGTGTATTTATTTTTTTATATTATACTATATATATATATATATATAT
>NC_068985.1:115913876-115915686 GCF_001194135.2 Octopus bimaculoides
ATCTTATATATATATATATATATGAATGTATGTGTATATGTGGTTCTTGTGTGTATGAGTCGACTATAGTAATCTAAAATAATAATTGTTTGTAATAGCAACATAAACACATAGACAAGGAAGAATAATGATTGAGACTAAACAATGAAATAAATTACTCTATAATTTATAGATCTTGTTAAATTTAATTTGCATAATCAGGTTTTGATTTCATATTTTTGTAGACTTTATTATTTTAATTTATTTTCATTTATTTATTTCTTTGGTTAATTTCCTTCCGTATTTTCACACTGTTGAAGTGTGATGTGGCGTATCACTCTATAATGTCGACCACTCTGTTGTGTTTTTGTTGTTGTTCCTGCTACTGTTTAACCTCAGGTCATCTTTGATCGAGCAGACGACTGATCAAAGTTGTTCCAACCTTAACTATTCAATCTTTCTCCCTATGTACACAGAACTCAGGAAAGCATGTCCATTTTTATGCAAATTAAGATTTAGCTGGTATTATTGCTAGAACGACCTACTTGGTGGCTTGTTTCTCGTGTTGGAATAGAGATCTAAGCTGCCTCTTTGCTTTATACCACCTTCTGGTTCTGGGGTACTTTTAACGGGGCTTCCTCTAGTACAAGCCTTAGGGCCAGGTTCTTTGTATGAATTTAGCTTCCTTCCTCCCTGCTTTCTACAAGTCACAGATATATGATTAGAAGATAAGACGATATGAGTATAAAATTAGTAAATCATAAACAAGGTAATACTCCTTGCTCTAACCTCTTAACTAGGAGAAACTAGAGCAAACTTTTGAAATCGAGACATGTGGTCCTCTAGCTCTTTGACTACTCTTAAACTGTGAAACGCATTACAGCATGGCAAACAAATATGGATATGAATGTGTATGTGTATGTGTGTGTGTATGTGTGTGTGTGTGTGTGTGTGTGTGTGTGTGTGTGCGTGTGTGCGTGTGTGTGCACGCACGCGTTTGCTGGCGTTTGTGCTTCGGAGGTTCGCTTCCCAATTACATGTTTTTAGATTCAGTTTCAAAACACACTTGGTGCAAACTCTACAGCCGAAGCTATTCCAGGAAGACCATCCTGGTTTGTTTTATACCAATTAATATGTTACCCAATGCGCTATTCTTTTTTTAAAAAATAAAATTGTGTGCGTTGATATAAGTTCAGTTGCTATTTCGAGCAGAACGTGTGATTGTATATATCACGTGTTGACTTGGGGTTCGGTGTAATATCATGTAAAGCTTCCAAGGTGTTAGTGTGTTAGTTAATGTTGATTATGGAATGCATTTGAAAGTACGATTGATTTTAGTCTAGAGTTAGACACTTTAAGCTGGTTGAACGACGACGACGATAATTGTCTCCGGAAAATACAATTATCTCCGGAAAATACCCACAAGGATTATTTACATGGATGTTTACTACTGGAATGAAGTTACACTCCAAGTACTGTTTCTTCTTTCTTTTTTCCAGCGCATCACTCTCACTTCCTACTACAACTCTCCTCTTATAGATGTAATAATCCATTCCTCTACTATTTCGGGCTCCGATGAAGGGATGCATTGGATTTTCCCTGAAACAGCTGTAAGACTTTATCCATAAAATATACTGCTAACTTTGCCATTGTTCTCTTTATCCTTTTCTCTCTTTATACATACACACGCTAATACACGACCTATGTTATAATACCCACTCTTGTTTATACAACGGATGGGGCAAGACTAGCCGGTATACAGCACTTACTCGGTATTACCTGTATCTTTGTGTTTGGTTGAATCCAATCCCCTTCTTAAACTTATATATAT
>NC_068985.1:115916373-115917948 GCF_001194135.2 Octopus bimaculoides
ATATATATATATGTGTGTGTGTGTGTGTTTGTGTGTGTGTGTATATATATATATATATATATATATATATATATATACACACACACGTATGTATAGATATTTGTGTGTGTGTGTGTGTCAGTGTTTATCCACCACCACTTAGCAAATGGTGTTGGTATGTTTACATCCTCGTATCTTTTCCGTTCAACACAAACCGACCGATAGAATAATAACCAAGTTTTCGCAAATAAGTGCTGGGGTTAATTTGTTCGAGGCAGTACCCCCAACATGGATGCTTTCCAAAAATTGAAACTGAAAAGAAAAAAAAATATAAAACCGAATTCTGAAATCATATTGCATAATAGTCTTACTCAACAGATCGCTGAAAATATTAGACGTATGTGTTTTGTTCAACGTTTTTTTTTTTTTTTTTGGATCATAGATCGGGTATCGTAAATTGAAAACTTCTCCAATATAACGACCGTATAAATAAGCATTATATTCCGGGATACGTGACAATTTTAGTCATTTTCAGGAGAATCAAATTTTCCACCAATCTTTTCAATCATTGCCTGATTTCATATCCTTTTTTTAAAGATTTGAACTCCTTTTCACAATTTCTTCAAAATATGATTATGTTTACATAACGTAAATGGATTATCCCATATGCTGTTTGGCGGATTACATTGTTCACCTAGTCTACGGTTTGAGGAAAAAGCACCACGTGCCCTCAGCACGTGCATACGCTTAATAATACGATCACGTAATTTGGGAACGAAAAGCGTAAAGAACCATCAATGTGGTTGAAGATTCGAATAAGGATAACGTTCTCTCTATCGCTAAGATTTCAGATTTTTTAAAACCGAAAACGTGTTTACGCTAACACTAAGTATGTTTGTTTACAAGGAATGGATTAAACGATCATTCAATCCAATAAAAGAATATGATAATTAGCCGGAAAATATGTAAACGAAAAACTTAATTTTATTTTCCAATATCGTGAGTGGAAGATTTGGTGATTTAACTCAGGCTAATATACGTCGGTTTCTTGCAAGTTTTCCGTATATTGTGTCATGAATTCCTTCTAATACTAACATGTTTTGCAAGCTTAGAGGATTAATATACGTGCGCTTACACATATGTAACACATCCTAGTCGTTCGAGACAGAAATACGGCTATTTGTTTAAACAGTTTTACATCGCCGAAGAATATCGAAATCTCTTCGATACTTCCTTTGGCAATTGTTTATTTTGTGTTCCATTGTCTATTTATCAATGCCATTTTCATATTGAAATAGTTACAAATTCTCTACAAATACACAATGCAATAACGTCTAAAATATTAACAATGTCTGTATACACACACACAGAGATATGTCTGTCTGTCTGTCTGTCTGTCTGTGTGTCTGTGTGTCTGTATGTCTGTATGTCTGTATGTATGTATGTATGTATATATGTATGTTTGTATATATATATATATATATATATATATATATATATATAAACTGTCCATTTATGTGATCGTACACGTGTGTGCGTTTCTTGTATGTACGCAGGCATATATAGACATGCATAGATATATGTATATATATGTAT
>NC_068985.1:115920542-115922000 GCF_001194135.2 Octopus bimaculoides
GTTGCTAAGCAATATTTCCGGTGTGCCAACGATCCTCATCTCTATTAGATCTATAATCTAGATCTATTATCAATCAATTTCTAGAAGTTACCATACTGTACATTTTGTAGGGACAAATATTCTAACGTCAATTTCTTCCATTTCTTAACTGATTTTAAACTGTAAATTGAGTGAAACTTGACTGATACTTCTAGCAGCTGTGCGACCACATAAAGACTTTCTCGTTCTCGTTGTGTGGTAGTGAAGGTGGATGTCATTTATATTCTCCAGCGGAAGTAATTATTAATTCTGATTCTAAATTTGTCTATTCATTATTAATTAGGTTTTGTTGAATAGTACGCGTCACTACTTCCTGGTATATTGCAATAAACAGAGGTTATTCAATAGACACCGCTAACTAGATATTGACTGAGAAATATTGTAACATTATCCGGTCTTCTTCACGAATATTCTCACAAATACAAACACACGTACACCTGAACACACTCGTATACACACTCTCTCTCTCTCTCTCTCTCTCTCTCTCTCTCTCTCTCTCTCTCTCTCTCTCTCTCTCTCTCTCTCTCTCACACACACACACGCACAAATACACGCGCGGACACACATATGCAAACATAAACACACACGTATTTTTAAATATACGCAATGATATAGACGATAATGAAATGAAATATTAATAAACTGTTTCATTATATGATGCAAGCTAAGTTTCCATTATATTTCTTGGAGTCAAATTGTTATTTAATACCGGTTATATATATTGTATACATTTTACTCTTCTGCCCAAGAGATTTTGTAAGTCTATAGTTCGTCGGTTGATCTGCTGAAAATGCCTCTCCAGTTCTCCCTGAATTATGCTCACATGTGTTGGAATCAGGACATTGTGATGATGTATTCTTAGACTGAGGATGCTCAGAAAAAGGACGGAATGTCCATGACTGACAAACCTTTAATCATAGTTCCTGTGCAGCCAAAGCAAAGTAATGTGTAGGACATCTTAAGATTTCATACGTGAACTAAAATATATATATATCTAGGGCGAGTAAAATTCCCGGGATCCATAGACGAGTTCGCTCCAGTGGTCATTGTCCTTTATCATCGCTACTGTGTCCTGTGTCTCTCAGAGACCCATGTCTGTCCTTAGGGCATCAACATATGTGATCTTCGGTCTCATTCTTCTAGTGTGTCCGTGTAGGGTGTCCCACATGAGCACTGAGTGAAGTATCAAATCTGAATGACGGTGAGCATGTCCTGCTAACCTCAGTCTCCGCTGTGTTATTTTCGAGCTAACTTTTGTATATATTTTATTGTGTCTGGGGAGAGTCATTCTGCTTTAATGTCTTATTAATTAACACACTCGCCGGTTTGATTTCCATTCATTTACTTATCTGTTTTTTCCAAAATTTTCGTTGCTTCTTGCAACTTCTTCAATAGTATATATTTATATATGCATACACA
>NC_068985.1:115922010-115934512 GCF_001194135.2 Octopus bimaculoides
ATATATATATATATATATATATATATATATATATATTCATACATTTATATTGGTTCATCTGATAAATAATGCAGAGTTTTCAAATGCATGAACTAAAAGTCGGAGGGAGACGGAATAAAATAACTGTATCAACTTGCTATAAAAGCAGACGGTAATTTTACATTATACTCGTTGTTAGTGCAAGTATTGAAGAGTGCAGTTAGATTTTAACAGTTACATTTTCAAAGCTATAATGGAAGTGACGAAGGAACGTATTCGGCGTATTTTCCTTTATGAGTTCAATAAAGGCAACGGGAAGTGCGGGGAATATTATTGCAGTATATGGGGATCGGACAATAAGCGTAAGCCTGTATCAAATGTGGCTCCTGAAATTCCGAGCCAGAAACAACAGCCTAGAAGACGAGCCTCGTCATGAAAGATTCTTCAGAATACTTTCGGGCTCGATTAAGTAAGTACCAGCTGAACACTGGGGCAATGTAATCGACTTTGTGCCTCCCCCAAAAGTGTTGTCCCCCACGCCAAAATTTAAAACCAATATTCGTCTCATTATTATTAGTAGTAGTTTTTGTTTTTGTTGTGACTAAAATGATGTGCAGCTTATAACGTGTTTGCATTGTGTTTCTAAGGAAATTAACGGTTTCATTATTTTTGAAATAATACAAAGCGTGACATATATACTTTGATTTGAGCGAATTGGATTTATGTATATTGTGATTTAATTTTGTTTTATTTATAAGCTTTTGCCTAATTGCCTTGTTTGCGTGTTTTTTTTTTTAAGTATACAGAAGTAAATTCTATAAAAATATAATTTTAATTATTTGCATTACGGTGAAAGAGTATGATGAGAAAAGTCGATAGCGTATAAATTATTAAATGTTACGACCAAAAAGAGGAAATATAAAAGCAATAACATTACATTTTATATAATACTTTATATTTTATGCGATCTCTAGGTAAGGATTTTACAAAGGAGTAAAGAAAAATCGGCAAGTTATGGAGGTTCAATCTAAGATTTATGCGTACAGAGTCATGTATTTTCGAATAAGAATATGCGATAAGAATAAATTAGATTTATTTAAGACCACTGATGTTTGATAGATTGGTAGTATTTATGTTGCTCTTAGAGGTTTTCTGCAAGAAATCTGTCACGTATCATATATCTCTGTGGAATTGTGATTAATTTTGAATGATGGTATTAGTAAAATCGCTGTAAAAGAACTGTTGAGAAATGGTGTTATAGACGAATAAAATGGCGGGAAACTAAGTAGGGATTTTAATTCAATATTCTATGAGTTCTGCTAAGATTACTGAATTGTAATCTGATTGGTAGGATTTTTGGTAGCCTAGTTCATTTGTAGCAGTGCACATGTTACTGAGATAAGCAAAAAGCTAAATATTAATTTCTCATAGAAAGAGATTATTAAATTTTGATCACATGGTTCTTTGAATGTTAATTAAATGAAGTTATTATTATATGTTACACATGTATAAGATGTGTGCTTCTAATAGTAACAGGGTTGTATTAGCAGATAGGTGTTTAGAATGGGTAGTAGCATACCAGCCTATAGCAATTATAAACGTAGCTTAATTATATGTTTGTGCTCTCAAGACACAACTAAACATGTAGGCAAGCATTGCTTAGTTATGGATTATAATTATGATTTGATGAAAAAGAGTTTTGTCGATGAGCAAATAAAATTGAATCTCAGAGGAAATAATTTATACATCAATGTTATGTTTGGTAAAAGAGATAAGGCAAAAAAGTGGCTAGTATTAAAGAAAACAGTGAGGGTATATATATATATATATATATATATATATATATATAATTTAAAATTTGTCGTCAATTTAGAGTAGCAATATTGATGGATTGAATTGACATTTCCTCCGGGAGAAAATTATCAGAATAAATAGCATTATATCATATTTTATATACGAAGATGATTACACCTAAAATGGTACTCTGACAGCACGAAGTGTCTGGGATTTGTATTATATTATACAGAAGAAAATGAGTTGGAGAAATAAAATGGAAAATCTTTAAGATGAATAAATATAGATTTCGAATTTTGGCACAACGCCAGAAAATTCTTGGGAAGGGTAAGTCGATAACGTGGACCATAGTGTTTCACTTGTAATAATTTTATCGACACCGAAAGAATTCATGGCAAGGTCTATCTTGAACATAGATCATAAAAGCAATTGAAATGCCACTAAGCATGTCAGCTGGCGTGCTAGCGACTCTGCCAGCTCGCAGCTTTAATTGAAGATGAATAAATACTAGAAACAAGTTTTAAACATGAGCAATGTGGTGGAAAATATATGGTATACAGATATAAAGGAATATACAGATGTATGGATGGACAGGTTACCAAAAGGCAGTTGAGCGAAATTGTATATCTGGTAAAATATTCTACTTAAGCTTTGATACAAATTCCATGGTTATTATATATGGTCATCGTGCGCGGTGATGGTACTTAGCCTGCAAATCCCCAATTTTACTTACATTATTTCATAATGCTAATACTTCTCAAGATAATCTTCGAACACGTTGATGTAATACCGAGTCGTTACCGGAATCTAGCTGCTAGATAAATAAGTCTATGTATGTCAGTGTTGGAAGCCATGATTGGGGAGGTGATCATGTTGAAAATACATGCACCGTGTATTTCTCGTACAAAAGTTTAGGCACGGCTTGAATACATAGTCACTGTGACATGCTGCAAGAATAATGTAGAGTCGGTTATGATTAAGCAATTGCAACATCACAGCTACGCACAGGGATCTCAGCTCCGTTCAGTGTCCTGATTAGTGTAAGAGGTGTATAGAGGAGTTCATATTCAACCGATGGATGCCTTTTACACAAGGTCTATAGTGAAATGGTTGGCGGAGTTCAGCATATTACTGCAACAAATATATAATATTCTGCAAATTTCTTTTGGGACATGCCGTTGGTAGACGAGTACAGTCTTCCCTGTAGCTGTATTTTGAATGGTGATCAAGTGTAGTACAACTTCCTCTGCATCTTGTTAGTGAATATTGTGTCTATTTGAGTAGGAGTGACTGAGGAGTGAGTAAGTAAAAGCTGTTGATATAGAGATATGCTTCAGGTGACGGAACGTAGATTGTAGTCTCTTTTATAATCTTATAAGCGCGTTGCACATTTGCGTACTGTAAATATGTATGTATTTATGCATGCATGCATGAATGTGTGTATGTATGTATGTATGTATGTGTGTATGTATGTATACATGTATGCATATTATCGACCTCACGCACTTAATGTATCTATGTACGAATGTACGTACTCTGCTTGTTCACATGTATAAACTGCGATTTGACGCGGTGGGGAGGCTCCACTCAAAGTGCCGATTGTTAAAACACCTGAAAGTCATGGACAAGCGAGACAACTTACTCCAAATCCCACTCACGTGTCACGCACATTGATGTTTCCCCATTTCTGTGGTTTATAAACATTAGAAACCTGAAACAAATTGAAGGTGAACTGAATTGACAATCAATGACCTGGTATCTTTATTTCCTCAAAGTTGAAACAGTTGAATATACCATCCTCATATTCAAGGAAATCAGCGGAAATTATAAGCACGGACGTAGAAATGCTGAAAAGAATATTAGCAACCTCCACCACGAGCTCATCTCTAACTTCGGATTAATGAACAGAACTGGATCATACACATCAGACCCCTGTCTACACACTGAAGATTCATTAGCCCAAATCCTCCATTAAACCCATTATTAGATCACTCTGTCCCACAAAATAAGACTTAAGCCGAATTGCCAAATGCATAATCGACTGAATTATACCTCTAGTTAGGAATAATTCAAACTTCTACTTTGTAATTGGGCTATTAAGTCATCATTTGATTCCTCTGCCTTTCTAATAAGTCACGCACCCACTTCCTTCAGTTCGATATTTCCAACTAAAGTACCTTCATATAATCAATTCCTTTATATAAGGCGCTACTCTTTACAAGCAAATACGTTCCTATTTCCCGCTCCAAAATCGACAACATCCTGGTGGCTAGAAAAACAGTTCTATATTTCAATAGTAATTACTGATTTCTCAACTCGTCTATAGATTCATTTGGTTTTACCATGGGTTCACCCGATTCCGCCCAGCTTTCTGACCTAGTCGGACTCTTCATTCTTTCCCGAAATAACCGACGCTTCACCAAACTTTCCAGAGGTTTCTATAGAGATTATGGATTCCTTACAACCACTGGTTTATATCAACAGTCCATTGAACGCACCTAGAAGGTCCTCAGTATTTTCTTCAAAAATTCATACCTTACAATATACTTTGAAAACAATTCTAAATTAGTGAAATTCTTTGATTTCACTTCCGACATAGACGCAGGCCTGTATTATTTTTTTCAGTATACCTAATCAACCACAATAATATATGAACAATATATAACGTTATATATACGTTATATATAACACTATATGAACGTTCTATCCATTCACCGTGTACTTGCTCTTAATAGTATCGTCTCTGGTGTCTCTATTAGCAAATGAGGACATCTTTAATACTCACGCCTCTCCCTATGAGCAAACTCTGCAGAATAGTGATTTCCGTGAGAAGATTTCCTGTATCCCCAACATTAAACTAAAAGCTAAACTCGCACTTCTCTTTCCCACTTTGGATCCCAGCCCCGTCAGGCCTACATTTATCCATCCACACTCTATCAACCTACAAATTAACCCCCAACGCACTGCACTCGCCTCTCCCTCAGGCCACCTCGAACATTTACTATACTCCCTAATTAGAACTACACACAACATCTCCTCGCTCTAAGCCTCCAAGTGTAGAAAGCGCGACAAATTATGGTCCGCGTCAACTTTCTCCCTTCAAGTTAAATCTTGTAGTTGCCGCCCAGCGACTACACTGATGACAGCTCCGGTCCTTCTTTGAGATAACCGGTCATACGAAACAAACCTCTAAAGGTATGAATTCTAACCCCTCAGCTGGTCTAAAAACATGCAAATGCTGGGTCTCCCAACTCTGTCTGCTTTAAGGTGTCTGTCTACGCAATAACATAGTCAGTAAATTCTGGGTAATAACACCAGGGAAGCGTTTACATTGGCGGTGGTATTTGAGACTATGAAAGGAATGCCGCTAAGCATTTCGTTTGAAGTGCTAAACATACTTCCAGCTCACCGCCGTTGCACCTATTATAATAACTGTTTCATAACTTGGTACAAAATCAGCTATTTTTCAAAGAAACGGCAACTGGTTTACATTAATCCCAGAAATTGCTGGTAAATTGTTTATCAAACCGGAAATGATGAAAAGCAAAGTCGTCCTCGGATGTATTTGAGCTAAAGAACCTAATATAATAGTGACTATTATTATTATGATTATTGAATTAGAGAGCAGGGCATGCCGTCAAATTGACACTGGGGTAAAATATACGAAGCCCAGTATACCCATCATGACTACCCATCTGATAAGGGTACACTAGGCACATACATCGCAACCATATGTGCGCAACATAGTGGTCTCTTATCAAGATAAACAGTACATGACCTTGCTGGTGGGGCCCAGTTAGTATTTTCTTCAGGTCGAGTAACCCATCAAGAGGTCCCTGAATAAGGTTTGTTTAAGGATGTTGAGCAAAATACCCATGTTTCCAAAAGTGAATTATTCAAACCCCAAAGAATTCCTCTCGAAACATGGCTATGATGCTCCCACACTACGTTTGCACGTGGTCAGAGATGCACATATCGTCAGCCACCAAGGGACATGCTCAACTGGTTACGGTCAAACAACAGACAAGCAAATCTGTGGTATTAAGCAGAATATTTGCTGTAGCCCATCTTTTATACCAAGACAAAACAATGTACATGATAACACTTCCAATCAGTTAAGATGAGAAGCCATGTTAGCCACTGCCTGGTATTACATCAAGACATTTATTATTATTATTATGATTATTATTACATTTTATTGGAGTATTAAATAGTCCAGTAATATAGGGTGCATAATTCCTACTTTAAGTTTCCAACCTTTCATAAATGCCCTTCAGCATTAGTACTATCAAATCGGTTAACCCATTCATAGTTCTTCTAACGTCTAACAGCATAATTCCGCGGCGAAATAAAGAAATGGAGTAGAAAAATTGCCCGAAGTGTTAGAAAGAAAAACAGAAAAAGAAAAGAACTCAACATCAGATGGGAGATAATGAGAGAGGAAAATAGAAAAAAAGCAGCGAAGAGTTAAAGAGTCAGCTAGCGAGAAGATGATAGAGGGAAGGAGAGACAGAGAGGGGGAGAGAGTAGTAGAGCGAGAGAAGGTTGGTGACTTGCGTTTACAGGTATAATTGTTGTTTGTATTGATGAAGTTCTTGTTCATTTTGTTGTTAGCTTCTGTGTGAATTGGAAATTTGTTTATATCAATAGAAAAATATCAACATCGATAAAATTGATTAGAGGATGACTGCGACAAACCTACTAATTAGAAGTCATTTTCTAATTTTAATGAACTTGGTTTTGGAAACATTGTCCACTGGATTAATTGTGGTTTTCAGAATAACTTGCTGATTGGTTAGTAAAATACTAATTAAGTCCCTTTTGGTTTCTGCTAGTAATATTCGTTTGTTTTTGTGCGGATGTATATACGTTTGTATGAATGTTTAAATGAAAGGACGTATTCATATGTCTTTAAATATAAGTGGGCGTATGTGTATATTTGTGTTTGCCTGATAGGTGCTTTATGGCTCTATGTGTAGTTCTCTGAGTGCACTTGTATGTGGATGTACAAACGCAACCATCTTCAATTATGTGTGTGGACATGCACGTGCTTTTTCTGTATGAATTCTGCATTGGTTTGTGCGTACGTACATGAGCAAATGTGAAGCTGTGAGTGCGGACAATCGTTATGGTGTTGTTACTATACATGCAGTCATTCAGTGATAACACATACTGGACTAATGCCATACTGGGGTACCATACTAACAGGTTTTAATCGATCGCGTCAGCCCTAGTATATATTTCAGTTAGATACATTGTTGCTTGCTCTCTATCCAGTCGAATTGCTTCTTCTAGATCATAAAAGGACGCAACAGATACAAGGGAATTTCTTCGTGTAGACTGAAGCTGACAAGAATACAGATTCTATAACACGCATACCATATATTGTTTCCTTTTATTCTTTTACTTGTTTCAGACATTTCACTGCAGAGCTTTTTAGAGAACTTTTTAGGCTAAGAAATCGACCCCAGCACATACTCTTTGTAAGCATATTTTATCGGGCTCTTTTGTCGAGCTGCTAAGTTACAGGGACGTAAACACACCAACATCAATTGTCGACCAATATAGAGTAACAAACACAGTCAGAAACACAATCACACATACAGACACACACGTATATATTTATATATACGACGGACTACTTTCTGTTTCCATCTAACAAATCCGTTTACAAGGCTTTGGTCGGCCCGAGGCAATAGTAGAAAATACTATAGCAAAGTACCAAAGAGTAGGACTGAAACCAGAACCATGTGGTTGAGAAGTAAGTTTCTTATCACACAGCCACACCCGCGCCTACATATATATATATATATATGTGTGTGTGTGTGTGTGTGTGTGTGTGTGTGTGTGTGTGTGTGTGTGTGTGTGTGTGTCTGTGTGTGTGTGTGTGTGTGCGTGTGTGTGTGTGTGTGTGTTTGTGTAATTATTATTATGATTCGGGGTACCGAGGAAGCAGCACCATGCTAGATATACCCATTGAAACAGACTGTAGAACCTCATCACATTTTCATATAGCACCGGTGAATGGAGAAATGAACAAAGAAATGTGCTATATGAAAACATGATGTGGTTCTAGAGCCAGTGTTGACATCTATATCTAGTATGGTATTCTATTTCTTCGGTACCTGTAATTATATTTATATGTATATTATTATGTATCTATAATAATTACTACTTATACGGCTTTTCTATGCTGGCCACTTGATATGATCGTTATTCTAAATAATCGTCTTATTTATCATTTTTATCTCTCTCTAACATTTTCTCTCTCACTCCCTCTCTGTCTGTCTGTCTGTCTGTCTCTCTATACCTATCTATCTATCTAGCTATCTATCTATTTTTATATCTGTCTACCTGTCTATCTATCTATCTATCTATCTATCTATCTATCTATCTGTCTGTCTATGTATCTATCTCTAAATATATATACTAGTGGGTGTACCTGGTAATTCCCGGGGTAAAGATGTTCTATTGATACGCCTTATTACTCTGATATAAGAAAGCAATTTCGTTATAACTGCAACAAAAAGTGTATTTTCTGTAACGAAAAAGTACATAAAACTATCAGCTGGAGAAGGGAGAGATTGTTGGAGGTTGGGGAGAGAGGTTATATAACTATAAGAGTTGAAGTGTTAAGTGAAATTTGGCAATCGAGGATCGAATGCACGCTATGCCTGTATGAAGCCACTACAAATACGTTGTGGAATAAACATATTTATCTACTGTCATGGAAAAAGTGTAACTGTAAAAATGCAGAATTAACGGAGTAATGGGCATTCAAAAAAGTACGTATGTATAGAAATGTATGAATGAAGTCTTTAAGGTTTAAGATTAAAATCAAGGAAGTGCAATAATAATGTTTAGCAGTTCAAAACTGTGAGTAGTGAAATGCAGAATTAGATCGGCTGATCGTGAGAATCAAATATTGATAGCTTCGCTTAAACCTGCAGGTGGTATCGGTTATTTCCCTTGGATTGTTTAAATAAAATATTAGTAATATGTAGTAGACAGAAGGATCCATTGGAGGGCCCCTATTATCGATTTTTTCAACGATCTAAGTATGTCACGAAGTTTCCAGTCATGAGTTCTACTCACGTGTCAAATAAAGTGATATTGTCTGCAAAATTAGAAATTAGACACACAAAAAATTCAATATTCAAAGTAATGGAACATAAACAATGAAATGGGTTATTTCCTTTGAGTATTTAAAAGAATATTTCGCAGGTGCTATGGGTTATTTCCCTTCAGTGTTTAAAAACATTAGTTATATGAGGTAGATATAAAGGTCACTTCCACGGGCCATATTATCGATTTTTTTAACAATCTAAGCATGTCACGAGGTTTCCAGAATGAGTTCTACTCACGTGTCAAGTTTCATCAAAATCAATATAACGATGTAGGAGAGGTTAATTAACAATGCCACAAACAAACACATACCAATTTTCCACATATGTAGTAGACTTATATATACATATATACACGTATATATATATATGTATATGTATATACATACCTTGTATGCTTATGTGGAAATAACTATATTGCTATCTATATTTATGTGTGTGTGTGTGTGCGTGCGTGTGCGTGCGTGTGTGCGTGAGAGAGAGAGAAAGAGGGTGTAAGTTTATGTTGTGCCTGTCTCGTGAAGTACAATAATGGTAAACAAACTTAAATGAAATAAATACCAACCATTGAATGCAGTACGCAGCATGAAGTTTCTCTGGGGAAAAAGAACGGGCATATATATGTACATGTATACACACATAATCACACGCGCGTATATATGTGTGCACAAAGAGAAATAGAGAATATAAGTAGCTAGATTGAAATGTAGATAGAGAGATACATATATATTTATAAATACATAAATACATACGTAGACTGTAATTTCTCATTATGCATTATCATTGTCATCATCAACATAAGCAGCAGCAGCAGCAGCAGCAGTGGCAGGAGCATAATTATCATGATCAGTATCGCCATCATAATTCATTATAAATATTAAAATACTGGCGGATGGGGTAAATGAATATAATAACAATATGAAATTTTTTAATGGAAGCGTTGCTTACACACAACGTACATTTTGATAAAGATACAAACGAAAGGAAAATTTTCTTTTAAGTCTTTAACAATGAAACACTCAACAGATTCTTTTATACAGAATATATTTCAATTGCCACCATAGGTTGTATTGCAAAATTGGACGTAAATATTCACAGCCAGAAACTGGTTCAATCCTCCATAACGAAATTCCAGCATAAAGTTCTCCTGAATCCCTCAATGAAATCATGCGCCCAAATGAGAATCGATGCTTCCGATACACACCAAACCACACACTTGGTTACACAAGGCGGCGAGCTGGCAGAAACGTTAGCACGCCGGGTGAAATGCTTAGTGCTATTTCGTCTGCCACTACGTTCTGAGTTCAAATTACGCCGAGGTCGACTTTGTCTTTCATCCTTTCGGCGTCTATTAAATAAGTACCAGTTACGCACTGGGGTCGATATAATCGACTTCATCCGTTCGTCTTCCTTGTTTATCCCCTCTGTGTGTAGCCCCTTGAGAGTAGTAAAGGAATAACACACTTTGTCACACACATATACACATACAGATATACTTTCACACACCACACACACAGACAGCAAGCACAGATTATACATATAAACCACATGCACATACATACACACCATAGACGTAGCGTACGCACCCACACATTCATCAGATATATATGCACCATGCACAGATATACCAGAACTGTATCCCCAGAAAGATTAATCTACCGACCCTAATAAGTCTCTCAAAAAAACCCACTTTACCTTCTCTCCCACGCATGTCTTTTCTATAGCTATAATGGCCTCTGCTCTTCCGAGTAATCTAGTTGCTTTTCACTACCTCATGTGAAACTCTCCTCTTTTATTCTATTACCACACAAGTATACAAAACTGAAATTCTATTCCAACATTGCACACGATTATTTCGTCCCAGAATACCAACAGTCTTAATTCTTTCCAGCAGTCTTCGAAAGCAATAGTATAATACAAATATTAATTGCTTTATTCAATTGACAAAAAATAAAAATATCATTCACATAAATAAATTGCCGTATTTCTGAAATTGTTCAGAATATGGAAGAATTCAACAATGTTACTCCGATGGACAACTCTCGTTTGGAGTCGCCTGCCATACTATTTTCAATTAAGGTGCCACTAGCATAAAATCAACTGCGAAACTCGAAGCTATCCGATGCCAAGAGGATTGCTTCAGAACAACAGATGGACGACTGGGCGATACTGAAATAGATGTGGTTCTACCCATAAGAATAATGAGAAAAAAAGTATTTTGGAAAAAATCCTTTTATTTCTTCATTAAACTCATTCCAATAGAATGGTAAAAGGAAAGAATAATCAAATAAATGGTGAATAGGAAGGTGGATACTCCTTCTCACCCTCTTACCCTGTACCCATATGCCTATCTATCTATCTATCTATCTATCTATCTATTTATCTATCTATCTATCTATCTATCTATCTATCTACCATTCTATCTATCATCTATCTATTTTTTCTATCTATCTATCTATCTATCTATCTATCTATCTATCTATCTATATATCTATCTATCTATATATTTATCTATATATCAGCCTATTTACCTACTTATATTTCTATCTATCCATCTCCATTGTCTTTGAACCTCAGCCACAAAAAACATCTGCTTTATATAAATGAACAAGCTGTTTGTAAATTCACCAAATTGGATTTGAGAAGTTCTAAAGAGGAACGAAAGCGCTAATAATAATGAAGAAATTAAAAGGATTTTTTTCCAAAATTCTGACGACTTCTTTTCTCAATATATGTATATATACACACAAATATACACACACACATATATATATACATACATTTATATATATGAATATATATATATACACACATACATATATACATATATATATACACATATATATGTATGCATGTATATATGTATGTATATATATATATATATATATATATATATATATATATATATATGTATACTCCCAAACAGGGCAGGTAGCAGGTGAAATATTAGAAAATAGCGATAAAATAATTGTTGACAGAAGTGAATTCATACTTTATAATTGAAGATTTACTTTAAATGGCGTCAGCAATATTAATCCAATACTTTCCCCAAACTTCAATCTCACGTCTGAGTCGGAAAGTATGAAATAAAACAAATATACCAATTCACAAACTTAACGCCGATGCGATATACCAATGTCTTTGAATGATCTACAAATAGCCGGAGACATGACGGTGACGGCGAGAATTTGGTTTTATAACCACGTGGTGTCTGGTACACTCTCACTGAGTAGCACCTTGGATTAGTGACTTCTTCTATATCACCGGGTGGGCCAACACCTTATGAGTCTCTTTTGTAGGCGGAGTCTGCATATATATATATATATATATAAAATATATAGTTTTAGGGAAAATAACCAATTTTCAAGAACTCATCGATGAAAATCCACTATCACATATAGAAAAATTAATAATTAAAAGCACAATACATGAGTATAATATAAAGTAAAGTAAATATCATAAGATAAATATAATAAAAAGATTACACGTGTTTCATAACCAATTTTCAAATAGAAAAGAAATTTAAATCGATTAAAATCAATTGAAATTATCGAAAATAAGTTCTATTCAAAAATATAGCTACTCGTCAGATCGTAAGTAGAACA
>NC_068985.1:115935069-115939247 GCF_001194135.2 Octopus bimaculoides
TTATAAACTATAAAGATTAATAATTAATCAAATAATATTAATCAAAAATAATCGAAAATATATCAACACTATTCCAATCGAAGTTCTAATATTATGTTGAAATGAAACTATAACTTCTAAATAATTTAGTGTTAAATAAGTTATCTATTAAAATAATCTATAAAGAACCAAATGAATAGTATAAAAACAAGAATACATATATAATTTGAATTACGGAAAAATTTGGATAAGTACTGTTTTCACTTTGCTAAATATTTTCTACTATTTGAAAATAATACACATAGTGAGAGCGAGAGATATTGTGTATACGTAGAAACATAAAGAAATGCTCACAGACATAAGCAGAAACAAAATGAGAGAGAGAGAGAGACAGAGAGAGAAAAAGAAACGAAGACAGAAAGAAGTAGAGAGAGAAAGAGAAAGAAAGACAGAGAGAGAAGACGAAGGGAGAGAACGAAAGAAATATTAAAATATCTGATGTCAAATAAGTCAATGTGATATCAGTGACGAAGTATGGGCAGTGATAACACAGCGATGCCAAAACGTCTCATACCCTTTATTTCCACACACAGGTTAAGCATACTTATATGAATGTGATTGTGTCTAAATGTGCATGTGTATTTATATATGTATTCACATATGAAGTGACTTATAAATGGGTAGGTATCAGCTTTAAGGAATATTTATATTTGGAATAAATCGAGCTTTATATGTACAACATATAAGACCCACAAGAAATTTATGCAAAGAATGTATTATCCTCTACAAGTCATTTAAGAGAAAGTTACTACTGTTTTTGCTTCTAAGATGAATATTTTTATCACGTGAAAAGATTAAATTTCCGTAAGCCCTATTACACTTCTGGTATTCTTTATATTGAACTCCCTCCCAAAATATGCGTGTGAAAAGAGCAAGAATACAGGCGAAGGAATATCGCTGCTTTAAACTTGGATACATCCAATGTTTTATAAAGCAGATTATATCCTGATATATTCCTGATAAATTCCAGCTTTTACAACCAATCTTCACTCAAGCGTAAATGAATGTCATAATATTAATGGAAATGGTAAAAAGAAATGAAAATGATGTTTTAGGTGGCTGGTTTTCAAAGAGTGATATCGCTTGGGTATATGTTTTAATTTTTGCAGCACATTAGATTATGCGATTGGTTCGTAACTTTGTTACATGTAGCAATTCAGTATCAAGTAAACGAGAAAAAGAAATTTCTACTTTAAAGGATAGCGTATATCTAATACAATCTTATGTCTGCAAAAGCAATCTCTATAAATTGTATAGGTGGATGAGAAAACAAAAAAGAAAAATTTTCTGCATATCTATAAAATGTTATACATGGATGCATACTCCGAAAACATTGATATTTTGGATAAAGATGTCAGCTTATTGAAGACTACTGCTAACCGTTAATGTGACTTCGTAACTTGAAAGATTGACTTGTTTCCGTTACAGAGTACTGGGAACTGCTGCCAAAATAGTTTATAAAGAAAGGAGTCAAACATACCATTGAGGCAGTGTGGTATAATAAATGTCATTTATGTAAAGTGTAACTCATATTATCAAGAGCTGTTTCGAAATGTCAGCAAAATATTACCTGTCCAAGAGTATAGAAAGTATGATATAAAATAAATCCATTGAATTATATATCCAGGTATGTTCAAACGATATTGAAAATAGGAACCATAATAGTTATAATAACGTTAAGTTTTATAACACTGAGTGGTATACAGACACTACAGAAGATGTGTTTACTTTGTATAATATTTATGGCAAGTCATTTTCGCTGTGACTATCACAATATTTTGAAGTTATATCTATGAAAGTTTTAAAAGTGCAAGCTAATGAAATAGTCATCGATTATTTCAGTGGTACTGCCTGAAATTATATCATTATATATGAAAACATAGCATTGTGTAATACATATTTTTAGCTGTTTCTTTAGGTATGATATATGTCGGAGTAAGTCTTTGTGTCAAGACCAGAGCACAACATTGGTGACAGAATGTGAACCGATGAAAAAGCATTTGACAACTAAATCAACCATCGTTTCAGAGGCATTGCTACATTTTCATACTAATAGAGAGAAGGAGAATATTGTTAACTTGCAGTGTGTAGTAGAAAATCAAGCGTCTCCTTTTTCATGGAAAGGTTGAATGAAAAATTAATGAGAACAGTAGTTTTTACATCCTGTAAGTTATAAAACGAATGATTGCAACTAAGAAACGCAGGGCCATATGAATTTCTTATGTGAAGAAGAAATAGTAGGAAATAACAGTGAAAGGTAGAAGAAATGAGGAATGGATTGAAGAGGAGAAGTTGAGAGTGAGTTAAATGGAAAAGATGAGTTAAGAAAGGAGTTGAAGGATATACTCAACTTGATACGTAACCGTTATAGCCTTATCCAAGCAACTACCAACGTAACTAGGAAACTCAGAAGCGAAGGTACTTGCACACATATAGGACACACAAACATACACATGCAGAAACTTACAAACTGTAACATATGCATACATGTATAATAATACGCATATATGCAAGCCAGAATATAACATATTCTTCACTTCCATCATATTCTATATAATCTTATGATTTAAAAATGTTTGATGTGGTATTTATTTCAGAACCACGCATGCTTATACTTGAGAAATCACACACATAACACAAACTGACCGGGCAGTCAGCGACCTGATAGCACATTCATTAGATGCACCAAATAGCTAAATTAGAGATTTTCTGTTGCTAAAACATACGTAAAAGTTAGAAAACGATGGTCTAACTATATTAGTACTTAGAAATGTAACCACCTAAATAATTGGCTAGGTGTGTGGAAAAACAGGACGAAAGACTATTTCTTGCAGGTTACACATAGAACAAGCAAGTTCCTGTATTATCTATTTGTATGCTTGAAACATCAACCAAATTGCGTTTCATTTATGTGCTACTGACGTAAAGAAACCAAGGACACATTGGATAATATGATCCTTAATATACTAGCTGAAAGCAAAAAAGAAACGGGTGGTTTAACAATCCCGACTGTATTGTCTATATTCTATAACTACATGATCAATCTAGTTCTCGGTCTAAATACTAAAAATAATTGCAAAAGCTAGCAAGTGGGTCAACATGTCTATAAAGAGAAACATAGCTCAGACAACTTAGACCAACATATGTGAACAAAGGATATTAGGACAGCCCAAATCATTTGACAACAAGAAAATCCAAGAAATCCCAAATTCCGACCATTTATTTTTCTCTAGCCCAGCAGAACTCTCCTTGCCTTCTTCAAAGATATAGAAACGTGAACGTGATAATTAATCATATGGAGATTACATTATAGCGCCCACGGGACATAAACAGCACACTAGTACACACTTCAAAATTTTTACTGATGTTCGGCTTTTCATTCTTATGACCATTACGAATATTTCTTGGCTAACGTATATCTATCATCAGCCTGAAACACAAGCATTTCTCTTCACACTCTTGAAATTACTTCAACCCCTAACAACTAGTAACACTCCAGAAGGAGTAAATGAGACCCACGTGAATTGAAAAGACTGTTGTATGCATGGATATTCGTGATTACATCAAAAGTAATGATATCCCATTGATAAGCATGAAGTCATCTACACACTCACTCCGATCTTTGAACAACGGTCATACTATGTCCACTCACTAACCTTTCTACGTGATAGTTCAATGGTTATTTATATTGCTTGTTAGCAATGTCTGTAGCACCTCTCTCTACAAAGTGATTTGGAGTGACTATTGTTAAGCTCCAGGTTCGATGATGATACGATTGAGGAGTTCAATGTAAGTCGTATATTAACATGCATATATATATATAAATTAACAGAATGAGATAAAAAATCCAAGGCTGTGAAATTTTTTAGAACATTTAAACAGAGAAGGTCTTACAGATGTTTCCGGGATATTTTTTATATCCCTTCATCAGAGACGTTGCGAGAAAATGTTTAAGTAATAGTTATTATAGAGAAACATTTTCTCGCACCGTCTCTGATGAAGGGATATAAAAAATATTCCAGAAACAGCTGTAGGTCCTTCTCTGTATAAATGTCGTGAAAACTTCCACAGTCTTGGATTTTTTTATCTCATTTTATTAATATACGCACACGCACACACACACACACACACACACACAC
>NC_068985.1:115939397-115940701 GCF_001194135.2 Octopus bimaculoides
ATATATATATATATATATGTATATATACATATGTATATGTACATATATATATACATATATATATGTATATATATATATCTATATATATATATATATATATATAGATATATATATGTGTGTGTGTGTGTGTGTGTGTTTGTGTGTGTGTGTGTGTGTGTGTAGGGTCATTATGAATTTGTTTTGCAACATTCGTGATGTGAAACCGTGTGTTGGAACAGATATTGTTATATTTCGTGATGGCCAGAAGGGATTAAGCGGAGCAGGAAGACACGCGTGGGCAGAAAGGATCGTTGAAGAGTTCATAGACGTGGGACGAAAGATTTCCGGTCAATGGACTTAATATAAAATACGAACGGTAATAAACGACTGAAAAAACGTATATATAGTAAGTGTTTATTTGGAAGAAAAAATTACCATTACGAAATTTAACAATACATATGTGTGTGTGTGTGTGTGTGTGTGTGCGTCTAGATATAACTCTGTGCGTGTGTATTTGTGCATCTGTATTTGTGTGTTCCTATGTGCTTACACGATTAAAGCAAACGGCAAACATGACGAGAACACTGTCTTCAAATCAGTCCTTTTACGAACCAAACAACCAACCAGACAACCAAACAATAAAGCTGCCATCAAGCCAACCAACCAGCCAGCCTGCAAGCCAGTGAGCCAGCCAGACACCTCGCCAGCCAACCAGCCAAATTTTCTATAGAAACTCTAGTGTCATACCTAATTTTCTCCTTTCTTATCAAAAGAATATTTGAAATATCGTCTGCTTGTCATTCAATGAAATTCAGTTCGCTCTTTAACCACTCAAAACAAAGCCACAAGAAACATAAAAGCATCCTTTTTTCCCCGCAAGTGATTAAAATATATACACTTTACACTCATTCAATTGTTTCTCATTCCCTTTGTACGTTTGTGTAAGCGCGTCTTCGTTGTGTGTGTGTACGTGTGTGTGTGTGTGCTTATGTGTCACTTTGTAGTTGTATGAAACAGTATTCGCCATCATGATTTCGTTTCTCATATTTGATTTCCATTTTCCACACGACACTCGAACGTTAAGTGTTTTCTATATTTGAATTGTCATTAAGTATCACGTGAGACGGAAATTCAGTTGGACACATTCTAATTACCTACGACGTTCTCTCTCCCGCTCATTCTCCTATCTATCTATAGTCTCCCAGTCTGTCTGTCTGTCTGTCAGTCTGTCTCTGTCTCTCTTTCTCTCTCTCTCCACACACATATGTATACATATACATATACACACACATGTATATGTTTATATATATATATATATATATATA
>NC_068985.1:115940927-115942580 GCF_001194135.2 Octopus bimaculoides
CATATATATATATATATATATATGAATATATGTATGTATAAATATATATATTTATTTCTACATCTATAGTATATAGATATATATGTGTATGTATATGTATATATATATATATATATATATATAATTTTGTATGTATATATATATATATATATATATATACACACACACACGCACAAACACACACACACACGCACACATATATTCTTTTATATATTCCAGAGACAGCCTTCGGTCACGAATGACTATGGGATTGCACCTAGAAAGTTACCCTCCCAGGCACAAGTCCACGCAATGTTGTTTATGGAAGACCAGCAGTCGCCCATGCATCCGGGTCTCCCCTCCACGTCACTGATGTTATCCAAGGGAAAGGCAAAGAGGCTGATACAGCTTGGCACCATTGACGTCGCAACTTGTTTCTACATATGATTGAACTAGAGCAACGGGAAAATAAAGTGTCTTGCTCAAGAACACAACATGCAACCCGGTCTCGGATTCGAACTCACAACCTCACGGTTGTAAGATCGGCGCTCTACGCTCTAACCACTGAGCCATGAGCCTTCAATGAGCCATGCGCCTTCAGTATATATATATATGGGAGAATTTACGAAAAAAAGAACAACAACAGACGAAGACGGGTGGTGTAAACAATAAAAGGATGTATTAGTTTAACGTTCGGGAAAAGAGAAAGTGTGTGTGTGTGTGTATACGACACACAAACACGCACATTCATGTACAGGAAACGATAAACGAAAACTAAGTTTGACAACAAAAGTTTCAGTTAGTGTTTGCGTATGGAAAAACCCTTTAATATATCCGCACTTCACTTAAATTTGCTTGGCTGATGAACGTCCTTATACAAACGGATTCAAAAGAACCTAAAAGAAATGTATAAATGCCTTCTTTGGGAGAATATTACGACCCCCGAGGGGCAGTTCATCTGAAGGGAATATATAAGCTTGTAGGAAATAGGAATTCATTGATTGGCAACTGCACGTGTTAGACAACAGCGTGTACCCTGCAATTTACGTGAGCTTGCGTAGTATTTTCAGGTTAAAAACTGAACCATTTGATGATAATATAAATATTTATGCACGCAGAGGCCAAGTTTCCGAGTTCGTTTTCAAGTCTTAGAAAAAGTGAAGGAGACCTTCGAGAAGTGTCTGAATCTGAGAGCGCAATATGTTGAATAAATTCATAATTAACGGATACTGCTTTATTTTCTTTTAACCATATCACGGGCTTTTCAGCACAACATCGTATATATGTGTATGTACACATGTGGGCATGCATAAACGCATGCATAAGTACATAGATTCAAATAGACCACAAAAATCTACAGCATTTATAGATCAAATTCATATCAGCTCTGCAGTATGGTATCCAGTTAAGTAAAATATGTGGAGCACCAACCAAAAGAAGTAGACAAAAAACTAAGTTAAAAAAATACACGCAATATAAAGGGAAAATAATAACGATAAATACAATACGCAAGCGTAATGTATTTATACTTTTACTAGGTGCGTTTCTAGTTTTATAGCACATATACATATGCGTGGGTGAGTGAGAGTTTGGATGTTCACGTATGTATGTATGTATATATATATATGTGTGTGTGTGTGTGTGTGTGTGTATGTATGTATACATATATATATA
>NC_068985.1:115942769-115947513 GCF_001194135.2 Octopus bimaculoides
ATATATATATATATATATACATATATATGTATATATATAAGCAGGTTTGGCACAAACTGTGCGGACACGCGTATCATACCCAAATTTTCAGTGATAATGGATTGAACTGAAGCGTTACTAATCTGCGCATCCTCTGATAACTCACGGATGGTGATTCGACGATTTTCCTTCACAGCTGCACGTACATTTGCAATGTTTTTCTCAATTCTGCTGGTAGCGAGTTTCCCCAGAATGTTCGTCAATATCAACATTTTTTCGGCTATATCGGAAACGTCTGGGCAACTCGTGCACTTGTGTGCGGCTCATTCACTCCTCTCCATACACTTTCAGCAACTTAGCGTAGGCCTCTGAGCAGGTATCGCCGTGACAACTTCCTCTGTCATGGTCGATGCGACGATCACACACTACACACCTTCCTTCCAAGCACTGCTGTATACAATGCAAGTGCGCTAGAATGGTGAAACTTAGTTCTCAGGCGCATCAGTGCTCAAGGTTAATCTTTCCTAAGCGGCTTTACTCTGAACGTTTTAGCGTTGTTACTATAGCAGCAATCCGGATATTTATTAATCAGAACGCGTATAAACATACAAATATGTACAATAATTGCATGTATATATAAGACAATGTCTGTCTATATTATGACTCATAAATCTAGATGTGTTGCTACTTTTTCTTGTATAAACAATCTTCAATCTTTCATTTTCACTGGGCTCTTTGCTAAATGGTTGCACAGAAATATTTTCTTTATACCTTGAAAATAAATATTTCACTCTTTCATGCACCCACGCACGAACGCACATGCGCACACACGTACACAACACACTCACTCACACACATAATACAAACATACACACACACACACACACACGCACGCACCATAAGCATTCAATCCCAGGACGATAGAAGATATGAAGTGTCATACTCTAAAAAATAAATAATTTGTTTGATAAAATGTAGCTTATTCCTATTTACAAACAAACACACACAGACACCCACACATACATATACACACAGAGATACGCACATATGTGGACAGACGCATTCTACAAAGATACGTACGTGCATTTAGTATACGTACATACAAATAGAACTACACCTATATAACTTAGACCGCCTTATATACGTATACAACTTCCGTTCCCATGAGAATAAGAAATTCATAATTTCACATATTGGTAAAAAAAATAATAATAGAAGAATTGAATATATATTTATGTTGAATATATAATAATAAGGAAACAAAAGAAAAATGCTGCAGATATTGAAGTATAATTTTGTTGTTTAAGTAATATTTCAATTTTCTCGTAGCTTATATATTGAATCTCCCCAGTCGATGCATCGTAACCAAGCGATAACGAGGTCTGAGTACACTTGCCTTCAATATTTCATACTCTATCGTGTTACCTAAACAGGAACGGTAATGTGATTATGCTGACGTTGTTTCAGAGACTTTATATGAATATAATTTAGAGTAAAAAGATAACAAAAACCAATATACCATCGTATTCAATTTATTATTTTCTGATAGTATTTATATACTAAATTGTGTCAACAAAACGGTTGTTGCAATAATGTTCTGGTCCTTGGCGCAATTTACCTTTCATATAACAAATGTCATTTCAAATCTCAGACGGGTATACTTATACAGATGCAGTCAATATTGTGTGTTTGTGATAAATAAAACAGTGTCGAAGACCACGTGTTTTCGACATGGAGAATAGCAAAGGTCTGCATATTTAGCAAGAATGGATATACAAGGTATATTTGTCTCAACGTTATATTAACAAATTTCCCCCCGAAACATGAAACTTTAGCCAAATCACGCTCACATACAAAATTTCTATATATCTATCTATCTATCTATCTATCTATCTATGGGAGAATTTACGAAAAAAAAAATAACAGACTATGACAGGTGGTGTAAACAATAAATGGATGTATTAGTTTAACACTCGGTAATAGAGAAAGTGTTTGACATTTCGAGCTACGCTCTTCAACTGAAAGGAACACAGAAAGAAATAAGGAAACAAGGAGAAACAAATATAAATGTAGAGGTCAGTGATGTATCATGGCGAATGCCGATCTATCTATCTATCAATCTGCTTCTCTGACTGTCTATCTATCTGTATGTTTCTCTGTTTATCCAGCTATCTGCCTGCCTGCCTATGTGTCTTCTTTTTATCTATCTACCTACCTACCTACCTATTAATCTATCTATCAGTCTGTGTATCTCTTTGTCTTTGTCTGTCTGTCTTTCTTTCTATCTATATATCTTTTTGTCTGACTGGCTGGCTTTGTATGTGTGTGTGTGTGTGTGTGAATGACCGTGAGAGTGCGTGTGTGTGTGCGTGAGAGAGAGAGAGAGAGAGAGAGAGAGAGAAACAGACAGACAGACAGACAGACAGACAGGGACAGAGTTCTTGTCAGCTTACCTGTCTATATATCTATTTAGCTAGCTATTTATCTCTCTTCTTCTCTCTCTCTTTCTCTGTCTATCTTTCCATGAGAGTGAATGACAAACAGAGAGACTGACAGATAGATTGAGAGATTGAGAGATTTGTATACAATTATATGACGTGTTACATAATTGTGTATTATATAATCACATATTAACAGCTGTTTAGAAGTGCGTTGCGTATTGGAGATACGATTATGCATTTTATGTAAAAAAAAATCCAACTCCATCCTTACATTTGAATGACACTAATACGCCTTTCGTGGAATTTCCCACCCAGAGAAGATGATTTTATTAATGAGGTGGCAGTAGGCGAATATCTTCTTCTAATGTTTCGACAGATACTTGAAGTTATTCTTTATATAAGCAAGCTTTATACTGATGTTTATATTTTGTTGGGCTTTGGTCAGCAAGTGTTAATTCCTATTTGCGTCTATCTGGAAATCAAAGGAAATAACTACTATTGTCTTCAAACTTTGCTTTTGTGACCTGGATATCAATGTTTTGAAACTGACTTATTTTCCATTACATTTCAGCACTGTATTGCTGAAGCAGAAATATTGTTATAGTAAATATTCTGCTCAGTACTACAGATTTGATTGTGAGTTGCTTGACCTTAACCACTTGAGAATTTCTTTTGTAGCCGAAATATGTGCATCTTCGATGATATGGAGGAGTAGTGGGGAAGCTTCATAGCCATGTGTTGAGAAGAATTCTTTGGGGTTTCAATAAATATAACAAAAGCAAAGTTCGAAAGAAATATTAGCCATTTTTCAAACTTTCTAGGGGTAAGCAAACAGGATACAACAGTAGCTACCGAAGGACAAAATTCCTGTTAGACAGTTTAATTATTAATTAATCTGACATTTGTCCTCTTGTGAATGTTTTAAAAGACATGACTTGAATCTGGGAATGTTCGTACAGAGGACTGTGCTGATGGAAGTCATGTGGCTTAGCAGTTAGGGTAAGTGAGTCGATATTTGAGTTCGAGTCCTAGCGGCGCGTTGTGTCCTTGACCAAGATACTTTATTCACATAGCTCCGGTTCACTCACACAAGCAAGACTGAGTTGCATCTGTAATACAAAGGGCCAACCTCGTTAACTTCTGCACCACGTTCAATCTCCCTGAGGACTACGTTAAATGTAACGGGTTTGAGGAGAGTTCATCAAGTTCCACGTTTATTTCCCGAGCAGGCTGTTCGGTGAATTGGATCATCTGGAAAACTCACCGTCGTAAGTGCCAGTAAATGGAAGATTCAAATATATTAAAACATCTACGCTAAGCTCACTTTAATCAAAGATACTTCCTTAATGTTTTAGATCATATCAGGCACATGGATGTCGAAAGATGAATTACAAGTCATGTCTTCGGACGAAATAGAAATAATTAAGAATACGATGTTCATTTTCATGTTCAATGTAAAATCTACGCAATGCGACAGTAAGATGGATTTGAGAGTAGTCGATTGTACAATAGCAACGTATACAATACTAGGTTGTTTCACATAGAGAAATGCCTTCAGAAAAGGATAAGAAGCAAGTTACGATTCTTGCTCCATTAATATATAACATAGCGGACACATTAATTTAGTAAACGAGAAATTTCTGTTGACGGTTCTCAAGATAATGCGCACGGACACGCCGATACGAACAAGCACGCACACATACACACATATACATAAAACATATAGGTATATATGTATAAGCATATATATATACATATATACATATATATACATACAGACATATATATGAGTGCGCACGAACGTATGTATATATATATATATATATATATATATATATATGTATATAACTTATATGCATATGAATGTATATATAAGCATATTTGTAAACATATTCGTATATAAATGTGTATACGCAAACATCTACCCTATACACAGACACACACATAGGTTTCTCACAGCGTCTGTGTCAGCTGTACCAAATAACCAATTGTATAGATCGTCAAACTGTTCAGACAGCCAAATTTCGTTATTAGCCAGTATAGATTTATAGTCACTGATTACAAACTTCTTTCAGATACTTGCAGTCACCAATACACCTCTGGCAACTTATACATCTTCAATCCGATTATATACCCACGTTTACCATATTCCACTCACTACAAAATATGGTGCCTTCGTTCGTAATCTAACAAATAATTCAATCATGTTTCCATAAGCGTATTAGAAAGTAAAAAGAAAAAAATAGCTATATAATTGTTTACATACTTACAGACTCAAGTAACGATGTGTGTATTTATTTATATATATATATATATATATATAT
>NC_068985.1:115948781-115949119 GCF_001194135.2 Octopus bimaculoides
TGTGTGTGTGTGTGTGTGTGTGTGTGTGTGTGTGTGTGTGTTTGTATATATGTAAGTATTTTCATGGATATTTAGCGTGAGTGTGTGGCGATATATTGACTGTAATAACAGAACTCTTAACAGACGTTTTTCCTGCAAATATTAAAACTCATTACACGATTTATGATATTGCGAAATTTTGTAATCTAAACATATTAGACCTTTCTGCATATGTGGAAAGATTCGGAACACACACATACATACATACATATGTCTGTCAATCTATCTACTTATACATTTACCTCTCTATCTCCCTCTATCTCTTTATCGCTCTATCTCTCTCTCTCTCTCCCTCTCTA
>NC_068985.1:115949899-115952644 GCF_001194135.2 Octopus bimaculoides
ATATATTTATATACGTATATGCACTTGTGAATATACTACTCTAGCAAGTAATAAGTAAACATACCACAATGTAGGCGTACAGACCTATACATGTGTATACTTACACATATTAATCATTACATACCAATACACGCTTAGAACAATACATACTCTCACGAATACATATGAGTATAGTTGCATAGTGTACTTATAAATATATAAATATATACATACCCTTACATAAATGTACACATCACTGCTTATAACCATTATATACACACATATACATGCGTGCATACATACATACATACACACATAATTATGTCACTTCCTATATCGATTTTCTAAAGCTTCAGACAGAAAAATCAAATCATAGACAATTTTCATTTTAGCTACACATTTGACAGTGAAATCCAAATTGCAATTCCAATGCCCCCACAGAGATTACAATATATGTAACGTATATGTTTTGAAGATACATCCTCTCTATATATTTTCTACCGTACCCTTTATTATTTTGCTCAAGATATCTAAACGGTCGCATGAAGACAGAAAGACCACTCTAACCCATTGTACGGGTAATCTTTTAGAATCCTGAAGCTATCTTAAAAATCCGGTTGCTATAAACAATGGACAGACAGGTCCAAGCTATGCCATTCGTAAAATATATTAAGATGGCGTCCACCCAGTTCGATCATGTCTGTAAGTCGACAAAAATTTACAAGCCAATATATCAAATTCCAATCAATTTCTCTTATATATGTCGAAGACTGCTGAAATTACCCAAATATATGTGTAAATATTAGAATATGTTTCTGTCAGAGGTCCTGTATATTTTTCTTTCGTATTTCACTCACTGGATTGAAACAATACCACTACTTAATTTGTTAAGCCGCTAATTTATTAGAATGTAAACACACTAGCACCGGTTAGCTAGGAGTGGTGGGGAACAAATACAGACACAAAGACACATACACGCCCTCATCTTGGGCAAGTGTCTTCTGCTATAGCCTCGGGCCGACCAAAGCCTTGTGAGTGGATTTGGTAGACGGAAACTGAAAGAAGCCCGTCGTATATATGTATATATGTATATGTGTGTGTGTCTGCGTTTGTCCCCCGTAGCATTGCTTGACAACCGATACTGGTGTGTTTATGTCCCCGTCACTTAGCGGTTCGGCAAAATAGATCTATAGAATAAGTACTAGGGTTACAAAGAATAAGTCCCGGGGTCGATTTGTTCGACTAAAGGCGGTGCTCCAGCATGGCCGCTGTCAAATGACTGAAACAAGTAAAATAGTAAAGGAGTATATATATATATATATATATACGATGGTCTTCTTTAGTTTCCGTCTGCCAAATCGACTCATAAGTCTTTGATCGGCCCAAGGCTATAGAAGAAAACATTTTCCGAAGATGCCATGCAGTGGGACTGAACCCGGAGCCATATGGTTGGGAAGCAAGCTTCTTACAGCACAGTCCAACTGCGCATAATGTATATGGTTTCCTTAGCCTTAGGTTTCATAATTCTGGTTACTCATAATCTTTGACGCATAAGTAACCGAAAATACAAACCTCTGAACGCGTCGCCAGACGTTTGCAAGACTGAAGAAATTTTGAGGTGAGTGTTATGTTGTTTGCCTCAACCCCACTATTTTACGTGTACTTTATTTGATTGGCCACGAAGCGATGAAAGGTAAACTCCAATTCAATCGGATTCGAACTCGCAATGTAATGAAGCGGTATAAATTCTGTGAAGCATTTTGTTCGCTGTGCTATCGATTCTGCCAGCTTACCACCTTAGGTAATACTAGTTTCAAATGTTGACACAATTTCGGGGGAGTGTTAACACAATGAAATTGGCCCGTGCTGAACAAATACTTATTTTATCAAGCCGAAAGGGTCAAAATCAAAATTGGTCCCAATGCAAACTTATATTACCCCTGGATTAATATGTTTTCTGTCCTCCTTATCAGCATAAATTAGTTAGTGTCTTGCAACTAACAATATTTAGACTACGGAATTAAAAGTTAGGAAGATTTGTACAATTCATGTTAAAAAACAAAATGTAAAATCTCTAGAAGTTTCCCCATATGAAATGACGCGTTTATAAAGGCAAAACCATGTTCAGTATTTCCAATATCGGACACTATAATCTCGACAGAATCTACTTAACACTACGTAACACTGTGCATCCAATAGATTAAGCTTACGTATATGAAGGAAATGACGTAATTCGAGTTTAAAACTCATTCGACAGGACGTATTCTCCGTCTCATAAGCATAATAGAGAGAGGTATAAAATGAAAAAGGAGTGGTGGGGACAGGAAATAAGCCGTATATATTGTGTAGAATTTTCCTCTTACAATGACTGTTTGAGTGTATTTTGCTAGATATATAATTTACTTTTACACTTCTTTAGATAGAAACCAGAATATAGTTATATAGTTTTTAGTTTTCTTTACATATTCTTTTTTTTTTCTACATAATCTACAAAAACGAGTATTGAGCTAAATTGTCTTTCTCTTTTACTTGTTTCAGTCAATTGACTGCGGCCATGCTGGAGCACCGCCTTTAGTCGAGCAAATCGACCCCAGGACTTATTCTTTGTAAGCCTAGTACTTATCCTATCGGTCTCTTTTGCTGAACCGCTAAGTGAAGGAGACGTAAACACACCAGCATCAGTTGTCAAGCGATGTTTTGGGGACAAACACAGACACACAAACACAAACACACACATACATATATATATATATATATATATATATA
>NC_068985.1:115952940-115958087 GCF_001194135.2 Octopus bimaculoides
ATATATATATATATACATATATACGACAGGCTTCTTTCAGTTTCCGTCTACCAAATCCACTCACAAGGCTTTGGTTGGCCCGAGGCTAGACACTTGCCCAAGGTGCCACGCAGCGGGAATGAACCCGGAACCATGTGGCCGGTAAGCAAGCTACTTACCACACAGCCACTCCTGCGCCTGTTCAAAATTTCTTAACATCGTATTTTGTTTTGTTTAATATGTGTAGATATTTTTAACATAGTGTAGACAATATGATACATACATACGTGTGTATGCGTGTGCGTGTGTGTGTATTTGTGTGTGTGTGTGCGTGTGGGTGTGTGTATTTGTGTGTGTGCGTGTGTGTGTGTACGTGTGTGTGTGATACATGTACATATATAATATTGGTTTCAACATTTCGATTCAATTTCGGGAAAGGGGCTAAGTCGATTACATCAACCCCAGGGTCTAAAAGGTATTTATTTTATCCACTCCGAAGGATGAAAGGCACATCAATCTCGGTGGAATTTGGAGTCAGAACTAGAAGACGGACGTACATTCATTTGAATCTACAGTTGTGTACGTCATCTATGTTATTTCGTTCACTGCGACTGTGTTCAAATCCAATGATAGCGATAGGACCTGCTCTCTGTTATGAAAATACGAAAGTAGACCAGGCGTTGAGTTTTGTTGAGATAGGTGAGAAAATCTAGAGCAAATTATGCAACGAAGAATATAATTTTCAAGGATATTTTCTCCGAAGTGTATACTTTTAAGAGCTACTTATGTCGGCTGTCGTCACTTAAAAATGGTTTCAAATGACATTTTGTATTTTGTTGTTCTCTAGAAAATTCCTTCAATTACCTAGTCTCCAATTGTGGAAAGGTCCACGAATAACAACTGTTATTATCAATATTATTGTTCAGTAGTTTTATTTTTATAACGTGCTTTCACTTCACTACCGAGCGCAGCTCTGTGCGCCTTGGGTATGTACTGTGGTTTGCTGTGGTGCTCTTATGTTTACTGTATTGAAAGTGTTTTGCGTAGGATGTGTGCAGTACCCAGTAGTGCAATTTTCTGTATGTTATATATATTTGTAAGTCCTGGTGTTTTTGTTATGTATTTGTCTGAATATTTTTTTTATTATACCTAAGGCACCTACTATGATAGGAATTGTTTCTGTTTTTAGATTCCACATTCGAGTTATCTCTATTTCCAGGTCTTTGTATTTTGAAAGTTGTTCCATTTCTTTTAGAGAAACGTTGTCATCTGCTGGTATTGATACATCAATTAGAAAGCATTTTTTTTCTTCATGATCTTTGACAACTACATCTGGTCTATTATTATTATTATTATTATTATTATTATTATTATTATTATTATTATTATTATTATTATTATTATTATTATTATTATTATTATTATTATTATCATTATTATTATTAGTGTTAAGGCAGCAATCTCGCAGGATCGTTAGCAGACTGGGCAAAATGCTTGGTAGCGTTTCGTCCGCGCTTATGTTCTGAGTTGAAATTCAACCGAGGTCGACTTTGCCTTTCATCCTTTCTGGGTCGATAAAATAAGGAGCAGTTGCGCACTGGGCTCGATGTAATGGACTAGCCTCATCTCCCAAAATCTCAGGTTGTTTACCTATAGTAGAAAGGATTATTATTTTTTTTTTAATGTTGTGGTTGTTGATGTTGCTTTTATAATCAACATCGTCACTGTCATCGTTATAACCATCGTCATTTTCACCATTATCGTCGTTATCATCCTCCCTATCATCCTCCTCCTCTTCCCTTTAATCATCATCATCATCATCATCATCATCATCATCATCATCATCATCATCATCATCAACCTCATCATCAAATGCAAGATGCTCTGATCAATAAACAACGACATTCTGTAAGTTTACATCGATTTTCGTAAATGTTTCCAACGAAAATTTTTAATTTTTATCGTCATGATTGCTTAAGACATTAACGAGAGAAGAAAAAAATTAGGAGTTAAAAATTCTTAGTGTCTCTCCTAATTATGAAAGGTACAATTATTTCCTCCCACTCCGACGTTGATGGCCAGCAAAACAATATTTTTTATTAAAAATGTCAATAAGTTTGACGTTTGGAGAGAGGGAGAGAGTGAAGGGAGAGAAAGGGGGAGGTGCGAAACAGTCATGATAACACTGGTTGTAGCAATACTTAAGCTGTCGTCTGTCTTGAAGATTTTGCTTGTCAAGGCGGCGCATAACAGCTTCGATGTAAATAACAACGTGAGCAACAACATCAACAACGAAAACAAGAAGAACAGCAGCAGCTGCTGCAGAAGCGAACTTGATAGTTTAACAGTGGTATAACCAGGAAAAAAAACACGAAAAGAAAAAAATTGACGCTAGGAGGTGGAAAAGATAAAAATGTTACCAACGATAAAAAGGTCAAGAATGTAAAGGAGAAGTCAAATGGAACAAGAAACACCAATATGATGCCCAAGAAAGAAAAGGGAAAAAAAAACGACAACAATAACACAAACAGAAGCTACACGATTATAAACATAACTCTAATAACAAAAACAATAACGAACGCAAGATTAACATCAACAAATTTAGCTTGAGTCACTAGCAGATGGACTGAACACAAGATTCAGTTTAAATCTGACGTATAATCTTTACTAATGCGAATATAAAGAGTCCTGAGATGCTGTTGATCTCCTTTCGATTCTTCGATCCGTAATAGTAATAAAGTAGTTTCCCGTCTCTTGTAGTTCTTTGCATTGGTATTCTCATGGTCATTTGAACTGCATGTATTGGTTAACAGAGGCTACACAGTGCTGTGCTCCCTAGCATAGTCTATTTCGCCATATTCACAGTTGGTTGTAGATCCATCTGAACAAAGCAAATTTTGATCGTCGTATTTCCATTCTCAAGCAGCTGAGTGTCTTTCACAGAATCTCTGATGGTTCTGAGCTACAAAGGAGATCTTTAGCACTAGCTGAGATTCCAATATTACTTGGAGGAGGGCCATTCTCACGTTTTTCTATCTAAAGTTGGTGACTGGTTTTCTCAGAGATGTTGCCAGGGGTTGAACATCATCGAGGAAGGTTTTTGATTTCATTCGCAAAACTAGAAGTTGACGTCCTTGAAGGAGAGACATTCTACATTGAAGCTTTTTTCATCTTGATTCATCTAACCACACACCATTTAAAGGATATAGCTGATGCAAGAAAATGACATGAACTACAATTTACTCAACTTCTTTAAAAAAAATGCTTTCTACTATAGATAGAAAATCTGAAGTTTTATCCGGAGTGGCTAGTCGATTATATCGACCCCGGTGCTCATCTGGGATCGACACTTATTTTATCGGCCCCGATATGGGTCTATAATATTTTGGTCCATTAGTTTCTTCATGTTTTTTGAAGTAGGAATGTTACACCATTAACTAACCAATAAGGAATCATACTAGGTTGTAAAACATTGATGTAAAGTTTTATTAGCAGTTCATGGCTCTCTGAGAAGACATTCAAACAGAAGTCAAGAATTTCATCTTTTCTTGGAGATTTTCCGTTTGCTTGACGTCCTGAGAACAGATCATACATCCTCTACCATGATACCCTCCCGCTCTTTCTCTTCTAAGAAGTCTATGTCTGTAGATAGTCTATCAGTCCAAGGGGCCTTTTTATTGGGCGTTTTTCCTTCTGCCCAAATGTTATTCCAAAATTCCTGCACTTCTCTTGATGGGGCAGACTTTACTGTAACTGGTATTTTCTCTACCTTCCTGTAAAAAATTTTGGGGTTAATTTTTAACATCATGTTGTCCTAACGCGCTTTGCGTACCTTGCTATGCGGGCAGCTTTAGAACACACCTTTTGCTTGGTGGTTTCTATAGTGGTATCAGTGTCAAATATGGTTTTCATATTATATTTTTCTTTAGCACATTTCTTCTTCTTCTTCTTCTTCTTCTTCTTCTTCTTCTTCTTCTTCTTCTTCTTCTTCTTCTTCTTCTTCTTCTTCTTCTTCTTCTTCTTCTTCTTCTTCTTCTTCTTCTTCTTCTTCTTCTTCTTCTTCTTCTTCTTCTTCTTCTTCGTATTATTATTATTATTATTATTATTATTATTATTATTATTATTATTATTATTATTATTATTATTATTATTTGGTGTAGGAAACGGCAGCATAATCAAAACGTGAATTTCTACTATCCATACAAGCCTGTAGATTTGAACTGCGGCAAATGTTTATCAAAACGAGATATGTACACAAGCGTACACAATTGGTATGTATACAATTTGTCATTATGAAATATATAGATGTAGACGATTTGAATTAGGAACCCTCCGTCCACGAAGAAACGAGATAAAATTGACAAGCCGTCGAAGAAGCTGGCTGTTCTGTAGTCTGTAAGTTTGCTGAAATTGGACACAAAATTTTGTCAAAACACATGTTACTGTTTTAAGAATAAAAAGACACAACTAGTCTGGATATTTCCATACAGAACTCGATCAAGCTGTTATTGATTAGAAACTGCTCAGGACTGAAACAACACACACATACACACATGTACACTAGCACACAGATTCAGAGACTCACTGACACATATATCTAACTGTAATCGATAGAAGTTTTACTTGGTTACTGGTTTGATAGCTCCAGTCACCTTTGATATAATCAGGACAGTGCTGAAGAGACACAGAAGAGCTAAATAACAGATATGGATTGTGAATATAATAGATCTAGATCGAGTACACTTAATTGGTTATGTGGCAGGCAATGAGTTTAACACATCACAAAATTATACTTAATCGCTTCAGTGAAGGAAACAAATACATAAATATTAAAGAGCTTTTTATAATACATCATTGTTTTACAATTCTTGGCACAACGGTATTTGTGACGAACAAAATACTTGGCGGCATTTCATCCGTCTTCAAATTCCGCCGAGGTTGATTTTGCTTTTCATCGATTCAGAGTCGATAAAATAAGTACCAGTTGAACAATAAGGTTTGTTTAATTGACTTACACACGACTTCGAATTTACTGGCTTTGTGCTAAATTTTGACACCGTTATTATGCATTTGTTATTATGCACCGTTATTACTCAACATGTTGATTCGTAGAAAATAAGGCGTTGTTATATATATATATATATATATATATAGAATATATATATATA
>NC_068985.1:115958539-115959864 GCF_001194135.2 Octopus bimaculoides
GTGTGTGTGTGTGTGTGTGTGTGAGTGTGTTTGTGTGTGTGTGCGTGTGTGCGTGTGTGTGCGTCTTTGTGTACACACACTATTCAAATAAGAACTACAAATAGTTACCTGAAAACATGAAAATCCGTTCAGATTTATAGAACATAACTTGTATTTCCATGCAATCTTTTAGACTCGGTGAAATGATATTTATCTCCAACAGGATGAAGTACTTTTTTTGTTGATCCTACCTATAACGGCAGAGAAAATTATCACAACAAATATGCGTGCGTTTGCATATATGCATATATGTGTGTGTGTTTGTGTATGTCTGTGTATTTATATGTGTATATATATTTATGGAAACTTACATGGAGATAGAAAGAAAGAAAGAAAGAAAGAATCAAAGAAACAAAGAAAGAAAGAAACAAAGAAAGAGAAAGAGGGGTGGAGAGAGAAAGAGGGGTGGAGAGAGAAAGAGGGGTGGAGAGAGAAAGAGGGGTGGAGAGAGAAAGAGACATAATATCAGTTTGGTAGCCAGCAACCTATATTTCTAATTATAACTTTTAGAAAATTACGAACATTTTTAATGAAATTTTATAGCGATAGGTTTTCCCTGCAGAAGAATCTGGGAATGCTGATAAAAATTTAGGAAAAATAAGATACAATTATTGTAAAGATTAAAATGGAAAATTTGCTTAATTTTATTTGATGTTAAAAATATTTTCTTGTGAAAATTAGCATTCATTCTATTCTTTTGTATGCGTAGCAAGAAATTTGATAAAAGTTGAAATTTTTATGTAATACAAATTTCATTAATTATTTGTATGCAATATTTCCTTATGCCCACAATCTCGGAAGTATTTTCCCAGTGTTACGCATCATATGACGGGTAAAACTATATTATCTATCATAATTCCATCTTGTTTGTTGGCGTTTAGCTTTTGGTCTGTAACACATTATAGCCGAAAGAGCTGTAAGCTACTGCAAAAGATTGTATGCCTTTTGTTTTATGGTCATTACTTTTACTGAATAACTATATATATATATATATATATATATAGTTGGGGATGTTCATGTTGCTACTTTAAACAATAAAAACACACGCACTATATATTTGGTGTTAATATGCTTCAACTTTATATTGCATTAATCGTATTTCGGCCAGAGTTCTTTCGTCACACTTCTGTGACCTCATCAGTGGTCCTTTGCTTTCTTCTTTCTTATTTTTGTGTCCCCCCTTACTAACGATCAACCATTTTGTATTTTGTATTCCTATTGTATGTGTTTATATTTGCGCATGCGTATCCCTCTATGTGTGTCTATGTTTAGTAAGTGCATGTGTG
>NC_068985.1:115959874-115961510 GCF_001194135.2 Octopus bimaculoides
ATGCGTATCCCTCTATGTGTGTCTATGTTTAGTAAGTGCATGTGTGTGTATGGGAAGTGCCTGTATTATCTGTATCCCCTGTTTATACATGCTCGTTTAATTTGTCTTTATTTATATATATATATATATATTTCCTCATGAATACCTATAGATTTTAAGACTACCACAGACACCTACTACTCTCTCTAAATTCCTTTAATTTTCTTGTATTTTTTACCCTTTCTTCCTCTACTTCCTGTTCCTCTCTCTTATCTTCTCGACTACCCCGTACACAATTCTTAGACACTATACACCTATACACCTTAATTTATCCTATAGACAATCCTTAAGTTTACCACCATCTTACTCTATCTACCCCTCTTTCTAATTTTTTTCTTTTCTTTTCTTTTACAGCTTAATAGCCACCTCCACTACCACTGTTATTTAACGTTGACATACTCACGTCTTCTTTTCTCTGGATGTCTACTATAGGATTTTAACCCAAATGGAGCTACGCAGAATTGCACCTAAGAACTTATGCTATTGTTTCTATAACGTCAGAAAGTTGAACTATGAACTTTTATGCTTCTTTGTTCTTCTTTCTTTCCATCTCATTCTTTATCCCCTTCCTTTCTGTCATCATCTCATTAATATATACCATTGTCATTTGTCCCTACTTTTCCCTATTTGTCTCTGATGACAGAATATCCCATACTCGGGGATGTCCCAGAAATAACTGTAAGACTGAATTATTTCCATAATAATATTGTATACGACTTGAGATGTTTGCCTAGCCTTAACGTTTGTTATCCTCTTTAACAAATCTACACACACACACAAACATACACACACACACATATGTATATATATATATATATATATATATATATATATATATATATATATATATATATATATATACCACACACATACACGGGTATATATATATATAGAATACAAATATGTGAGCATATGCATATATACATACAAATATGTACATATATGCATATCCGGGTACAGGACATCAAAAAAACATGGACAAAAAAGGAACGGGAACATAAATAAAGCACAAAAAAACGAACTTTTTTTTTCTGACAAAAGAATGAACACATAGGAAAACAGACAAGCCACATATGGAACTTTTCCTTCATCAGAATCCTCTATTCTAAACTAGGCGTTAGAAAATTAATATGAACAGCAGTTTGCAATTTTTCACCAAAAAGTAAAATTACGAATGTCACTAAATGCAACTAGGGTGTTAGAAAACAACTACATTGCTGGAAATAAGAGCTAAAACGGTATAACGTTGTAGTTAACGCACATAAATGAAAACATATACAATAACGTATCATAATCGTTCGAAAAGTGCCGATCGAGACTTCTTAATACTGACGTGTCAGTTTCGGCAATTTCCGTCGCCTCAAGTCGAGCTGTCGCAAATATGAGGCGACGGAAATTGCTGAAACTGACGCGTCAGTATTAAGAATTTTCTATCGGCATTTTTCGACCGATTATGACCCCTGTTATTGTATATATTTTCATTTATGTGCGTTAACTACAATATTAGAGTGGTTTAACTCTTATTTCTAACAATGTAGGTGTTTTCTAACACCCTAGTCACATTTAGTGGCAATATATATATATATATATATATATA
>NC_068985.1:115963483-115965654 GCF_001194135.2 Octopus bimaculoides
GTATTATGTATGTGTGTGCGTGTGTGTGTGTGTGTGTGTGTGTGTGTGTGTGTGTGTGTGTGTATATATATCACTTTTGTATTTGGTTTGCAAGATTCATTATGTGAATTCGTGTGTTGAAGCATATTTTATTGTGTCTAGGTAGAGTCATTCTCTTTTAATGCCTTATTATTTAACACACTCCGGTTCGATTTCCACCTATTTACTTATTTATCCTGCCTAAAATGTTCGTTGCGTTTCGTAACCTTTTCAATAGTTGTTGACTGAGTCAATGAGTATTGAAAAGGTTTCAAGGAGCAACGAAAATTTTTGAAAAATGAAATAAATGAGTGGAAATCGAACCAGTGTGTGTGTTAAATAATAAGTCACTAAAAGACTCTCCCTTAACACAATAATATTTATATATACATAACGCGGTGAGCTGGCAGAATAACTACACATTCCAAATGCTTTAGACACATTTCTTCAACCTTTACATCATAAGTTCCACTGTCACTAAGGTCAACTTTGGTTTTATATTTTCGAGTTAGATAAAACAAGTGTACCAGTTAAACACTAGGGTCGACGTAATCGACTTAGCTCCGCCATGAAATTACTGACTTGCATCAGAATTTGAAACCAGTATGTTTGTGTGGTTGAATGGGTGTCTGTGTGTTTGTGTACGTAATGTACATATGTATTTCTCTATGGAACTACACAAATATATGTGCGTACATAGAGACACTGAGATGCCTTTTACAATGATAAAGATAACATTTTTTAAACAACAATATAGGAAACGAGTTTACGTAAGCTAAGAAAAGACGAAGCTAAAGACGTACAAAAGTCCAAAAAAACAAATTGAGAGACGCGATGGTGTGCATTGTATTCTTATATTTTGTTTCTGCAAAATATCCGCAACTCAACACGCCACTGATGAGATTAATACCATGTGATCAATAAAACGTGGTCACGTGTTAAATCGAACCACATTCCCCAGCCCCGCAGAAGTTTTAAATATATATATATTTTTTTAATTTTATTTTCTCCATATATTTGTTTACATATTGGTTTTGTTTTCTCGTTTTTTTTGTCAATTACATATATATATTTATATATATTTTTATGCTTTAATTATTTTTGGTTTTATATTCATTAATTTTGTTGTTGTTTCCTAGTGAGATTTTTATGAATTTTCTGTATTTTTTTTTTTGATTGTTCTAAACATTTTTCATTATTAGTCCGTATTTTTTTATTGAACGTTTTACATTGTTTTTTTTTTGTATAGATTTTTTAAGAAGATTTTCGAGTGTTTTTCTTTTTGTGGCGATTTTATTGAAAATTTTCTAGAAATATTTATTTATTTATTGTTTTGTAATGTTTCAATGAAACTTTTATAATTCTTTCTTTCTTTCCTTCCTTCTTTCTTTCTTTCATTGAAAGTTTTATAATGACTTTTCATTGTTTTGTTGTTTTATATTGAAACTTTATATTCGTGTTCAAATTTTTTTTTTGGAGGGGGGTATTTTTTTTTTTACTTTTTATTGAAAATTCTATAATGATTTTGTTTTATATATCTTTTATAGTAATTTTTTTTTTATCAGAATATTTTTCGTTATATTTTTTTTTCATTACAGCCACTTTTTTTAATTGTCGTTGCTTTTGTCGGCGATGTTTGTCTTTGTCGTTGCGTGTGGTAGTGGAAATAGCTGTAGTGGTTTCTTTAAGTTCTTGCTAATTCTTACAAATGAAAATGGGTGGAGTCTTAATCAAGTTAGAAACTATTAAACTTTGTTTTAAAGTGTGTCCGCTGCTAAGATGACTGACATCTTTACTCCATCGAAAATCGGTTTAATCGTTTTCGTGTATCCGTACCGTTCAACCTCGTTCACCTCCCCGGCAGACATTGTCTGCATGAATTGTGTGAATGTAACATATGCAGATTAATGAGTTTGTTCTGTTAGTGTTGCTGTTGTCGTGGTTGTCGTTACTTTTGTTAAACTCATGTCGAACACTAACTGAACAATTTCAGACCATGTTTCAAAGACAAATCACCTTTGACCATCCAATCTTTTTAATAGTATGTACTACATTCAGCAACGTGTCCTATCCATATACACACACATATATATATATATATATATATACATATGTAATATATATATACGTATGTATATATATATTTATATATA
>NC_068985.1:115966358-115969415 GCF_001194135.2 Octopus bimaculoides
AAAGACTGAGAAGGTGAATGACAAGGACCTTTTTGTGTGCACAGTCTGTGACAGACCATGTCTGTCCTTGGCTGGCCTCAAATCTCACCTGCGAACCCATGGAAAACAAACCTCATCCAGCTATTCTGATTATATGTCTCTGCACACGTTTGAATGTGGTGTGTGCCAGAGGGTTTGCAAATCCAATGGGGGTCTTAAAAGACATGTTAGGATCCACAATGAGCAGAACTTACTTGCAGGTAATGGTAGTGCAAATCAGAGGTGCAATCTGTGTGGGTGTTTTTTCAAAACACTGTCTGGTTTAAAAAGCCACATCAGACGCCATGAAAGGGCTAAGGTGTAGGTGCAGGAGGTGGTCAAACTCTGTTTAAGGAGTAGACAACCAGCATATATATATACATATGTAATATATATTTATAGATATTTATATATATATATATATATCTATGTATATACATATTTATATATTTATATTTATATATATGTATATATGTATACATATATATGTGTGTGTGTATGTATATATATATATATATATATATATATATACTTACATACAGAGGACGATGGGTAAATTGTTGGCATTTCATATTTTTAATTTCACGCAAGCGCATTGTTAGTTTTTGGTTTTATCGACTACGCAGAATAGTAGGGGCAGTTGAGCACCGTCTGTAAGAAAGACAGCACCATAACGCAAGTCACTCTGCCAGAAATTTGGAAACTACACACTGTGCTGCTTGGCATTCGCGGCGGAAGCTCCAGCACGAAGATTTCAGAGTGTTTGGGTGTCAATCTGAAGACAGTGGAATCTTCAGACATGTTTCGAGAGTGATAAAGATCAAACATTGTGGTGTTTGGTGTGTTCACTAGTGATGGCGACGTTATGCCTCCATTCATCTTCCCACACGGAATATGTATTCTCTGTGACCGTAGCCTGCAGGAGGTTTATATTATCCTCCCTGTTTGCCAGGTGGAACGCTTGGAATACTGATCTTAGATGATCTCATTCCCATGTAAATTGGGATTAATATCGTATCTTCCGACTCTAATGATTTTACAGTGTTGCTGTGCCGTATCTGCCTTTTTGAACCTCACCGCGATGGTTCCAAACTCCTTCCCTCTAGCTAGGTATGTAATGTCCTGCCAGATGGGTTTTAAACATTTTTCCATTTTCTGCTCAGATATCTAGTCAATTTTTCGAGTTTTTAAGCAGAATGTCTTAAAAATAATAGTTTTTCTTTTCTCTGTTGTTAATTGTTCTTCTGGTATTTCCACTTTTACCACTCCATCTCGTACCGCTATCATTTCCTAGTATTTTAATAATTATTTTTTGTCAGTTGTCAGCTGTCGCGTTCCACTACCAGCTGCTGACGCAAAACTTTATCTATCTTCATTCTGAATCGTCTTTGCTTCTATATTTCTTTTGGTACCCGTAACTTTTGTTAATGCAGGGAATTCACTTTCCGGAACATCAGAGATGTTATCAAAATTTAAACTTTCAATCTTTCTTGCTTCCCGCTCGGTCGATGAACCTTCGCCCGACGAAAACACACTTTTCGGCATCTTGCCGGCGATTAATATTTTGCCCACAGGGGAAAACTACAGATGGCTTTCGAAAGAAAACTATAATACAATTTTTAAACAATACGTCCAACAATAGGCACAACAAGAGGTATAACGATATAAGAATTAGCAGAAACTTACTTTACGAACACACTCCAACAATAAACTTTCAATAACAGACAGACGAAATGCCATTATACATTTCGCCCGACGTGCTAACGTTTCTCTCAGCTCGCCGCTTTTACACGACTGAAATATTGTCTCACGAAACTATCGATAGCTATAGACTACATAGAGAGTGCATCCAAAAGCTCTCTTATATTCATACGTGGCCATTGGTGTAGTGTAGGAAAGTTAGGCAGGTGGTATGGCTGCCTTCATGTAGGTAATATTTTATGAGTGAAGGCGCATGGTTTAATGCATAGGGTAATCGGTTCACGACCGTAAGGTCATGAGTTCGATTCTCGCCGGCGCGTTGAGCAAGATGCCTCATTTCACGTTGCTCCAGGCAACTCAGCTGATATAAATGAGTAGTTCTTGTAATTCAAACTCATAGCCTTGTCACATTCCATGTCACGCTGAATCTCTCTCTGAACTACTTTAAGTGTACGTGTGTCTGTGTAGTACTCAGCCGCTTGTAAGTTAATATGTAAATGGTTTTTGTTGCACCCCATGCCATGGCACTCTGTAGCTTACGATTACGTGGATTCCAGTTGATCCGATCTCTGGAACAGCCTGCTCGTGAAGTTACCATGCAAGTGGTTGAGCATTCCACAGACACTATACCCTTAACGTAGTTCTCTGCGTGAGACAGAGCGTGATAAGTCTGTCAGTTTGAATTACAGGTACGACTCATTTTTGCCAGCTGAGTGGACTGCAGTAACGTGAAATAAAGTGTATTGGTCAAAAATACAATACATCACTGAGAATTGAACTCAGGACCTTACATTCATGAGCCGAATACCCTAACCACTAAGCCACGCGTCTCAACAACCCTATGCTATAAATCATCTTTGTATGCATGATGCGAAATATTTACGAGGACACAGTTGGAAAACTTACGTACAATTATTCATCATTTCAGAGAAGACATATAAAAGACTGTTGGGATTAGACTAGCGTGGAATAGCTATTGTTAGATTTAGAAAATTAACAGGAATTTTAGAATATTAAATTAGATAGAAACGGGAATTAAAGAATTACGACGATACAACCTTTGCAAATATTTAAGAGCAAGAGAAATTGGTAAGATACAACGGACAAAGAAGAAAGCGATAATTAGAAAGTGAATTATAGGAGGTCTAGACTTGCATTAAACTTTAAAATCGAAACTAGAAATAATAGGCGTAACTTGCTTACCAACCACATGGTTCCGGGTTCGGTCTCACTACGTGGCACCTTGGGCAAGTCTTTTCTACTATAGCCTCCGGCCGAACAAAGCCTAGTGAGTGTATTTGGTAGAGGGAAACTGAAAGAAGCTCGTCGTATATATAT
>NC_068985.1:115969425-115970849 GCF_001194135.2 Octopus bimaculoides
TTTGTCCCCCCAGCATCGCTTGACAACCGATGCTGGTGTGTTTACGTCACCGCAAGATAGCGGTTCGGCAAAAAGAGACCGATAGAATAAGTACTAGGCTTAGAAAGAATAAGTCCTGGGGTTAATTTGTTCGACTAATGGCGGTGCTCCAGCATGGCCGCAGTCAAATGATTGAAACACTTATTTGCGGATTACAGTTACAACATAATAATAATCATTTCTGTTATAGACACCCGGCCTGAAATTTTGTGGGGAGGGGGGACAATCGATTATGCTCTCCCTAGTGTCCAACTGGAGATTAATTCATCGACATCGAAAGGATGAAAGGCAAAGTCGACCTCATTTGAATTTGAACTCAGATAATAAACCCCCCAAAAATGCAGCAAAATATTTTGTCCAGTGCAGTAACGAGGCCACCAACTATTAATAATATATATAGATGATTCCTGCAACACACTAAGAAGGAAAGTTCCAATACAAATAGAAAATTGATGAAAAAAAAAAACCCAGCTACAGAAGGACTACAAAATTATTTAGTAAGAAGCAGGAGAAGATCGATTACTCTGACGAAAATATTCGTTTCTACTCTAGGAACAAGGCCCGAAATATTGAGGGAGGGGTCAATCGATTAGATCGAAACCAGTACACAACTGGTATTTAATTTATCGACCCCGAAAGGAAAAGTCAACCTGGGGGAATTTGAACTCAGAAAGTAAAGATAAGCCAAAATACTATGAAGCATTTCGCCCGGCGTGCTAACTCTTTTGCTAGCTCCCCACCTTAGTTTGACAGAAATAAGAATACAAGATACAAGGCTTTATATGTAAGGAAACTGTAAAATACGAACTGTAAACGCACTAAAGCGAGAAAAAAAACAAAAAACGTTATCATCATGAACAGCAGAGACTACAAAGGTAGGAGCAGGGTCGACGGCGGCGGTATGATAACACTACTAAGCGATAAAGAACAACGGAAAAGTATGATCAGTCTCCCTATTGGCCTAAAGCTTGTAATGGCACACTTCCAGGATTTGAATTGACTCTGGAAGCAAATTAAAAAGAAAAAAAATGTCTGTCTTCCTCGACATTAACTTTATAATCATCATCGTGGTTGTTATCATGATCATCATGATCATCATCATCATCATCATCATCATCATCATCATCATCATCATCATCATCAAAGTCGTCGTCGTCGTCGTCATCAACGGCGACAACAACTACAACATCATCCTCATCGTTATCAATATCGCCATCCATCTCTTCATCAGCTTCATTACTATCATTATCCTCAACATCATTATCATAATCGACATCGTCATCAATGATCAGAAAGACCCCTCTCAGCCAGAACGCTTAGTATCGTCTGTTTCAGGTTTGTTCTGAGTTCAAATGCTACCATAATCATCTTTACCACTCATTTTT
>NC_068985.1:115971366-115972911 GCF_001194135.2 Octopus bimaculoides
TAAGGCACCTACTATGATAGGAATTGTTTCTGTTTTTAGATTCCACATTCGAGTTATCTCTATTTCCAGGTCTTTGTATTTTGAAAGTTTTTCCATTTCTTTTAGAGAAATGTTGTTATCTGCTGGTATTGATACATCAATTAGAAAGCATTGTTTTCTTCATGATCTTTGACAACTATATCTGGTCTATTTGCCTTAATTTCTCTATCTGTGTGTATTGCTATATCCCAGAGTATGGTTGCTTTCTCGTTTTCTGTGACCTTTTCTGGCGTGTGTTTATACCATCTTTTTTCTGCTGTTATTCCATAGTGTTGGCATAGCTTCCAGTGTATATAAGTCCCAGCTATTATTATTATTATCATTATTATTATTATTATTATTATTATTATTATTATTATTATTATTATTATTATTATTATTGAGTGAGAGAGCAGTGTATGCCATCAAGGTGACATTGGGGTACAAATATCCGAAGCCCAGTATACCCATCATGCCTATCCGCCTGATAAAGGTACACCAGGCACATGCATCACAACCAAATGTGCACGACATGGTGATTTTTAAGTTCCTTTGGCTTTTGGGGTTCCCTATGTCTTGCTGTGACTCTAGCGGTTTTTAATAAAACTTTCTTCACCGTTACCTAGACAAGAGTCTAAATGTACTCTAGCTAACTCCACGCAGTCTTCCACTGATATTCACCCGCGTCCACCTTCCTTTCTGGGCCAGAATAAATTTGTTACTCCTGCCCTTGAGTGGAGTCCTCCATTCATATTTAGTAGGAACAGCAACGTGCATATATAAAGAGGATTTGTATAGATATGAATGGATGCATATGTAATTAATATGAGATTAATATTTTATTCACAGGATTGCAGTTCTCGTAAAGAGGTATTGCAGTCCATATGTTTATATTTTCACGCACTCGTTGCTGTGGAGGTGCATCTAAACCCGCACATAGAACTATATACGCATATATATACACACACAGACGATGGGCTTTCACACAGTTTCCGTCGCAAACGAGTTTATTTCTACAGCTTTCGTAGGTCTGGGTCTGTAGTAGAATACACTTACCCAATGTACCGGGTAATGAGATTTAACTCGAAGTTAGGTAGTTCTGCAAATCGAATGCTTCTTTTTTTTTTTATTTCCTCCAACATTCACGTATGGCGGAAGCGTAATATTTGATCTTATATCTCCTAAATTATGCTTGACGCGTGGTGAAACTGGAAGAAGACTAATAGCACTATCAACATAACCACTACAAGCATTTCTATCATCGGCGTCGTCATCGTCATCGTAGTGGTCGTACACGTCGCCGTCTTCGTTGTCCTTTTTGTCGATATTTTTTATCGTTTTGATATTTTTCATATATTTTTCCACAGTTGTCTGTTTTCCCGTTTCCTACCCACTCACACCTTTGTATCAAATTCTTCGTGTGTGTATCTTTATGTTCAAGTCTATTTCTCTCATTCTTTCTCTACCTGCTTCTCTGCCTCTGTCTCTCTCTTTCTTTTTATCAGCATATATATATATATATATATA
>NC_068985.1:115973175-115973856 GCF_001194135.2 Octopus bimaculoides
TGTGTGTGTGTATATATTTATACATACATATGTATACATACACACACACATACGCATATGTATACATATATATATATATATGTATATCTTATATATATATATGTGTGTGTGTGTATATATTTATACATACATATGTATACATACACACACACATACGCATATGTATACATATATATATATATATGTATACATATGTATTTGCGTATACATATATACACACTCACACACATACATACATCTTTGTACCACCTTCTTCCCACGCAGACGTATCTACAGCTAAACCCCGCTGAAATCATGTTACACCGAAATTGTAACTAAATACAAGAGAAATACAAGACATTACGTGCTTAGCGAAACGCCAATGGGCCCAGGCGGAGCAGCACTTAAATAAGCACAGTAGCCATTAACAACAATTCATTCTGCTAAGATCCTCTCCACTCTCACTTTTACCACCCATTTGATTGATCAATGGCATTAGCGGACTAAACGTTATAAGAAGGCGGAACATTACCAGCACCTGTACCAGTACCGTCACCGCTACTACATCTATCACCACCGCTGCCGCCAGTCCGACCATCGCTACCACCACTACCACCACAACCACCACCACCACTACCACTATCGCCATCATCGCCGCCGCTGCCGCCGCCACCGCCTCCGCCACCATCACCACCACCACCA
>NC_068985.1:115973877-115975275 GCF_001194135.2 Octopus bimaculoides
CAACAACAACAACAACAACACCACCACCAACACCACCACTACTACTGCTACCATCACCGCCACTACTGCCGCCAAGACACCTTATAGACTAATAGAAATAATGATGATAATAATGATCCCTTCCTAAGGCGGCGAGCTGGCAGAAACGTTAGCACGCCGGGCGAAATGCTGAGCGGTATTTCGTCTGCCGTTACGTTCTGAGTTCAAATTCCGCCGAGGTCGACTTTGCCTTTCATCCTTTCGGGGTCGATTAAATAAGTACCAGTTACGCACTGGGGTCGATGTAATCGACTTAATCAGTTTGTCTGTCCTTGTTTGTCCCCTCTGTGTGTAACCCCCTGTGGGCAGTAAATAGATAAGAAATAGTAATAATGATAATTATAATAATAACGATGATTTAATTGATCTGCCTCTAGGCCTAGGATGGTGGGGGAAACAATATAAGGATAAATAGAAATGAAATGATAGCAAATAAATGAAATGATAGCAAAAGAAAAAGATAAGTATACACAGTAAACAATGGACAGGAAGCGACATGTATATAGTATACAAAGATATAAAAAAAAAGAGCAAAAAGAAAATGGAGGGAGGATAACAGAGATGTATTCCTCCTGATACAGGATGACCATTAGGAATAATCGAGGAACCCCAGTTACGGAGATTTCCCTAAACACCAAGAGTAAGTGTCCTCTCCAATTCCTTCTCCCTGATTCACAGGTCTACACTTAGAGAGCTACCATTCCTTTTTGCCATTTGCACAACTTTCACCTGCCTTTCAATAAATTCACTCGAAGACAGCACTTCCCTCTCCACTCTCAATTTCGTTCTTTCTGCTATAGGTACAAAGCCTGGAATTTGGTGGGGAGAAGACTAACGTCGACCCCAATGTTTCACTGGTACTTATTTTATCGACTCCGAAAGGTTAAAGGCCGAAGTCGACCTCAGCGGAATTTTATCTCAGAACGTTGCGGCAGATAAAATACTGCTAAGCATTTCAACCGGTGGGCTAATTATTCTGCCATCTCGCCGCCATAATAATAATAATAATAATAATAATAATAATAATAATAATAATAATAATACAACCGCATTAGCATGAAGCACAAGGCCTCAAATTAATCCCTTCATCAAATTCATGGGAAGGGATTAATTCGATTACATCGACAACAGTGCGTAAATAGTTCTCAATATATCGATTCCGAAAGGATGAGAGGCAAAGTCAACCCCGGCAGCATTTGAACTCAGAACACGAAGACAGACGAAATGCCGCCAAGCATTTCGCCCGGCATGCTAACGATTCTGCCAGCTCACTGCCTTGTAATAATAATAATAATAATAATAATAATAATAATAATAATAATAATAATAATAATAACAACAACAACAACAATAATAGTT
>NC_068985.1:115975894-115980014 GCF_001194135.2 Octopus bimaculoides
AACAATAATAATAATAATAATAATAATAATAATAATAATAATAATAATAATAATAATAATAATAATAATAATAATAATAATAACAACAACAACAACAATAATAGTTTCATTTTTTTTTCATAGATTTTGGGGAAGGGGATAAAGTCGAGTACATTGATTCCAATGTTTTACTGGTATTTAATTTATCGACCCCGTAAGAATGAAAGAGAAAGTTGACCTAGGCTGAATTTGAACTCAGAACGTGAAGATGAACGAAATACCGTTAAGCTTTTCGCCCGGCGTCCTAACTATTTTGCCTGCTCACCACCTTAATAATAATATTAATAATAACAACAACAACAACAACAACAACAACAACAACAATAATAATAATAATAATAATAATAATAATAATAATAATAATAACAACAACAACAACAACAACAACAACAATAATAATAATTATAATAATAATGATAATAATAATAATGTTAATAATAATACAACCGCATCAGCATGAGCACGAACAATAATAACAATAACACCGACATCTTCTTTTGGACTATCACCACCAATGACAAAATAAAGCACAGCCACAGCGCTACCAAGAAGCCACAAAGACCGTCATGATTATCATATAATACACAGTACCATTACTGGCAACCGTAACAATAACAATAGTCCTCGCAGCAGCTATGATAACAACAACATTGGCCTGAATACAACGACAAAAATAACCCAAAACATAGCATATAACAAGAAAAGGAACATCAACACCATCACCAAAGCAACAGCCGAGAAACAAACATGGCCGACAGATATTGAATTACAGAGAAGAGAAAAAAGAAAGTCAGTGAAAATGCAGAGAGGAAAGAAGAAAAAAAATGATGCATCTTTGGAGAAGAGATGGTTACATGGTTTGAATGTTTTAAATAGCAGGAGGAAAGTGCTAGGGATGGAGAAGGTTGGAGATTGGAATAAGAAGAGGTTGGAATCTATAGAGGTAAGGAAGATGTCGTTGATGACGACTGCAACGGCGGCGTTGGTGATGATGACGATGATGATGACGATGACGATAATGAAGTTCTTGTTTTTGTTCATGCTGCTGTTGTTGTTGTTGTTGATGCTGCTGCTGCTGATGATGATGGTGATGACGATGATGATGGTGACGAGGAGGTGTATAATGGTGGTTGTTGCTGTGTTGATGAGGAGGAGAATGAAAATGCAGACAATAATGAATGTGGGGACATATTGATATCAAAAGATATTGATGATGATGGTTAAGATAGCGATGATGATGATGATGATGATGATGATGATGATAATGGTCTAAGTGGTAATGTTGTAGGTGATGATGGTGATGATGGTGATGATGATAATGAGGATGATGATGAGGAGGAGGAGGAAGAGGAGGAGGAGGATGGCGCTGATGTTGACAACGATGGTTGATGACGATCGTGACGATGAGGACAATGGCGCCAACGATGTTGATGATGATGTAAATGAACGTTAAATAATGATGATAATGATGATGATGATAATGATGATGATGATGATGATGATGGTGATGTCTACGACGACTTTGCTATAGGCCGATGACATGTTTATCAATTCCATTTTCTTGTTGCTGTTGTTGTTGCCGTCTTTTAGCGTTGCATGGGTGCAGTCAGATATTTGTGCAATGTGCACCTGCAAGTCCCTATCACTTCATCAATTACTCTTTAGTTGTTACATCTTATTTATTTATTTTTTTTTTTCCTTTTCATCCTGACCAATCCTTTTTGTTGTTCATGCCGCTGTTGTGGTTTTTGTTGCTTAGCACCCAATCAGTTTCAGCAGTTTATCAAACAGACCAATGTTCAAAAATGTTTATTCCAGACATGCCAATCTCGTCTTTCCTCTTTGCACAAGGAACTCTAGAATACATTATCCGATGCAATCTCTTTTTCAAAACAGTAGAATACGATTTAGTTTAAGGGATACTTAACTACTATCTCCATCAGATCGAGTGGCCACTTAGGGTATCCTACGTTGGCTCACAGTTGATTATCGCTATGTTTATTGACAACGCTGGGACTTTTGCTATTGTCTTTGTCATGTTGATGTATTGTCTGTTGGTGATGTTCTGTTGTTAGGTGCTGCCATGTCTTTTAGCATTGTCATGTCTTTAGGAATTGTTGTCTGTTGGTGTTGCTAATATGCCATTATTGTTATGATTCTCTTTTATTGTTGTAGCTCACGTAGTCGTAAATACTGCCAAAAACTTTTTCCTGGCTTTACTTTACCTAAGGCAGAAAAATCTTTACGGTTTCCGTGCCGTTGCATTATTAGAATGAATATTTTTCTTTTCATTTAACTTAGCATCTGTCCTAAATATTCTTGCTTTTTTTCTCCGTTAATTCAGCATGTGTCCTAGATTTGCTTTCTGTCTGGAATTTGTCAAGATTATTTCCAGATTTAGAAATATGATCAGTGCATTAAAATATATTGTATCACTTATGCTCGGTCATTTTCCTATGCAGTGGAATATGTCGCGACTGCATTCATATTATATCGCCCCGAGACATCGAACCAAAGATAGTACTGGGATGGTTGTGTGGTTAAAAAGTTCAAGTACAACCGAATGGTTTCGGGTTCATATTCAAAGCACAGGTTGGACGGGTGTTTTTACTACTGCCCCAGGCAAACTAATGACTTGTCTGTGATTTCGGTATTCGGAAACTGTGGAAATACGTCACAGATATATGTGTGTTTGTCTTTTTTATTTTTGACTGTCTTCTCCACCACTTGACAGTCAGTTTTGCTTTGTTTACATCACCGTAAAGTAGCGGAACGATAAAATAGTTGCCACGCTTTAAAATAAATAGTGCTTCGTTTTTTTTTTTTTTCGACTAAATACTTAAAGGCCGGACTCTAGCATGAATGTCATCGGATGACTGGACTAAGTAAAAGAAAAGAGAATGGCACACTCGAGATGCGAAATAGCAAATGAATTTCACTCAAATTCTACATTCCACTAATCGTCTTAGCAGAACACCCACTATTGGTCATAGTCTTGCCGGATTAGAGTTCACCTCTAGGTATTATGCCACAGGATAAACAAAAGCAGTTGAAATCACAGCAACCAATTTATTCTTTCCCACACTAGGCAGAAAGCCCGAAATTTTTGGGGAAGGGGGGATAGTCGATTAGATCGACCCAGTACGCAAGTGGTACTTAATTTATCGACTCCGAAAGGATGAAAGGCAAAGTCGACCTCGGCGGAATTTGAACTCAGAACGTAGCGACAGACGAAATACCTCTAAGCATTTCACCCGGCGTGCTAACGTTTCTGCAAGCTCACCGCCTTTTGCAGCCAATATATTATTAACTCCCTTCCTGCAACGATGACCAACAAAAGCCAGACTTGAAATCAACTCCGGAATGCTCATTCTAAAATGATGTGACAGAAAATCTGAGTTTCTCCTGTATTTTCCAATATTGTTCCGCTGCTGTCTTGTGATGACTCAAATTTTATTAAAAAATAACAACAAATTCTGAAGTCTTATTTCAAGGAATTCTTTACTATCTTTCATATATTCCTGGTGGTTCACATAAATGCGTGATCCTTTTTGTTCCTTTGCTTTTTCTTCGTGGTGCTGCTATTCTCATGATTTTTGAATTTCTTGTTATAGTTGGTTCTGCTTGTTTGCTGTGCTGTTCCTAATGATCTTTATTTATTTATTTTTTTTTTTGCTCAGAAGTGTAAATGCAATTAACCAAGTATAAAGTGTGCTGTTCCCGCGAAACTTAGATCGTAGTTTCGATTTCCGGATGATTTTATTCGCACTTCTGGCAAAATATTTAATGTCACATCGCCTCAGTTCACTCAGCTGTAAACGAGAAACCCTGCTACCGACTAACGTACCATATGAAGGGAATGTTGTCATCTGAGTCAATTATGCACCATAAAAATGGATTACCGACCCTATGTAGTCTGCGATCTTCACTGATCTCTTCAAGCTGGTCCGACCGATGGCATTAATATTTGGTATAAGAATAGTGTAAATCATTCAGTGTAATTGTGGTCGGGAAGGAGATAGTTCAAGAAGGGTGCCACGCTTACGTGGAAGAACTTATAATATATATGTATATATATATA
>NC_068985.1:115980565-115981932 GCF_001194135.2 Octopus bimaculoides
CCTGCAACCTATTTGCTGTTAAACTTGACCGATTCTTTAATTTTACTCTCAGTTCTCATATTACTGCCACAGGCGGTTTTTCAACTTTTTTAATTGTCCCCTCATAGAACCACATGAAAAGTAGAATTGCAGCAAGATACGTTTTCTTTTCTACTTAGGCACAAGGCCCAGAATTTTGGGTGAGGGGACCAGTCGATTAGATCGACCCCAGTACGCAACTGATACTAAATTTATCGACCCCGAAAGGATGAAATGGAAAGTCGACCTCGGCGGAGTTTGAACTCAGAACGTAAAGACATACGACATACCGCTAAGCATTTCGTCCGGCGTGCTAACGTTTCTGCCAGCTCGCCGCCTAACAGCCTAACAGCAAGAAGCGTATTGCCAGGCGATGCTTTTTAAGATAAAACTTCAGTAATCGCTATACTTTCGCGCAACCTCAGATGCTTGTACTAGAGAGTGAGTATCCCAGAGTACAGAAACAGGTGTCTAAACAGAAATGGAAAAAAGTTTCATGAAGAAAATTGCAGCAAAGCTGCGTGATAGAAGTGCAAGTAGTGGCATGCAGACCATCATATAACTTTTATCTTCTTCTCTGTCGTTTTATTTTGGCATGCGCATTGCGTTTATATTCTTTTCTTCCGTTTTGCGAATTCAGCGTCCACAAGCGCATTGCTTGTTCATTCTTTTTTACCGGTTCCTACTCAGAACTGTTGAAAAATTCTAACCGTCTCACATACTGCATTCGACAGGAGCGCTTTGCGCTCCGATGATTCTGAGGAAAGACAAAAGACTAGAAATAGGGCGAAACAAAAGGCTGGCGCGTGAAGAAAAAGAAACAGCTTCCATAATGAAACTAATACAAACAATTAAATGTTTGTATTAGGAGACACGCATTCAACTACAGGCAGACACAGGCAAAATGGAAATCAACAACAATAAAGATTTAATAAGATAAGAATTTATAAAAATAGAATTCAGAAAAATTTCAAAAAACATAAATAAATACCTTCCAATAGAAAGGCAATCCAAGTAATATAGCTCAGGAAAACAAAAACAAAACAAAACAAAACAAGGCAAAAACTGACGGCACAAGGCTTGGATCACTATGCACACTTCACCGTGTACAATGCCTCGTTTCCCAGTTACACAGAATAGCTCCAGTCAAACTCATCATTTTTGCCACTTCAGTCTGTCTTGCCATGAAAGCATTAGAACACTGCTACAGCTCCCTCTCTACCTTTATCTGTTAAAAATCCGAACCACAAAATTAAAAATAAAAGAACTCTCTGAAAAGAACGAAGCAATATCTATCAATACACACACACTCATATATATATATATATATATATATATATATATATATA
>NC_068985.1:115985783-115988337 GCF_001194135.2 Octopus bimaculoides
ATATATATATATATATATATATATATATATATATATATAGTGAGAATACACAAAAAAAAGCAAGACGAAGACAGGTGTGTAAACAAAATATACCGGTAAACATCAAATAGCGCCGAGGTCGACTTTGCCTTTCATCATTTAGGGTTCGATCAATTAAGTACCAATTGTGTACTGGTGTTGATCTAACCGACTGCTCCCCTCCCAAAAAATTCGGGCCTTGTGCCTAGTGTAGAAAAATATATGTATGTGTGTATGTATGTATGTATGTATGTATGTATGTATGTATGTATGTATGTATGAGAGTGTCGCAGTGCCTGTGTCTTCCCTCTACCACCGTTTGACAACCGCTATTGGTATGCATTAGTCCCTGTAACATAGCAGTTCGGCAAAATAGACGGGTAGAATAAGCACGAGACTTGAAACAAAATACCAAAATAGGACTAGAGTCTATTCATTCGAATAAATCTTCTTTAAGACTGTGCCCCCGCTTAACCGAAGTCTAATAACGTAAACAACTAAAAGATTCTTTTCTACTCTAGGCACAAGGCCCGAAATTTGGGGTTAGGGGGCCAGTCGATTAGATCAACCCCACAGTACGTAAATGGTACTTAATTTATCGATCCCGAAAGGATGAAAGGTAAATTCGCCCCCGGTGGCATTTGAACTCAAAACGTAAAGACAGACGAAATACCGCCAAGTATTTCGCCCGGTGAGCTAGCATTTCTGAATTGTTTATTGCCCACAAGGGGCTAAACATAGAAGGGACAAACAAGGACGGACAAAGGGATTAAGTCGATTACATCGACCCCAGTGCATAACTCGTACTTAATTTATCGACACCGAAAGTATGAAGGCAATGCCGACCTCGGTGGAATTTGAACTCAGAACGTAACGGCAGACGAAATACCGCTAAGCATTTCGCCCGGCGTGCTAACGTTTCTGCCAGCTCGCCGCCTTAGATAAGAGATTCTTCGTGTGCAACTAAATACTTCGATGCCGCATTACACTGACTATTGACAGGTCAGAAGACAATAGATATTTGTTGCTATGCTTTTCTTTGCATTTCATGTAGTGTTTTATCTTATGCTCAATGACTTGAGCATCTTCCAAAATAACGATCTTGTTCATCACTTTTATACTCACTACCTCATTGCACTTAAGTAGTCAACAGCAATTTATCAACTATTAAGAAACAGTCTAATGGTAAACTATCTTGACACCAGTTCTGTTATACATACATACATACATACATGCATACACACTCACACACACGGTCACATATATATGTCTTAAATTTAATAATTCCATTTAAACAATGGTGAATTTGGAAGTGGAAAGAATAAGAATCTAGTAAGTGCCATCCATGGAATGAATACACACACTAACACACACTCACACACACACACAGAGGCAAAAATATATGTATGTATGCATGTGCGTAGTTAGTGTATATGTGTGTACATATATATGTGTGTGTGTGTTTGTGAGTGTGTGTCGGTGAATAGGCATGTACGCATATATATATATATATACATATACATATACTAACATATGAATCTGCATATATTCATAAAGCATTCTCATTAAAATTTTATTCTATTCAATAAATCTCGGGTTCTTTATGTATAAACATCTACGTAGCTCCTCTCTTTCCCTCCTTCCCCTCTTTCTCTCTCTCTCTCTCTCTTCGCTTATTTATGTGTGTGTATGTATGTATATACATACATATATATACACACACACACACATATATATATATATACACACACATATATATTTTTGTATATATGTTTGCACGTATGTATATACATACACACACACATATATATATATATATATATATACACATACACATCCACACATTTATACTCTCACATACAGAAAGAGAGAAATAGTTTTATTTTGCAGATTTAATGCTTTAGCAAAGAAACTCCGCTTACACAAATTTCTAGATAGCTCCTCTGAAGGAGGCAATCGATGAATTAGCGAAAGCAAAGTTTCTTTACATATACATTAAACCTATTGAATAAACTTTATTACGCACAAGCACACACACACACACGCGCACACACTCACGCACACACTTTCACGGACACTCAGGCAGGTCCCTCTATATTTATGCGTTTGTGTGTGAACGTGTGTAATGTATGTGTATTCGTTCTCCATATTTCTTAGAGTTTTCCTTTTGCTCTGTAATCATCTTCCTGTGTTGTATATTTGTATTTTATTAAAGTACTACTTTATCGATTCTTTCAAATTCAATATCATTACGCAACCTAATATTTTGCTATTTATGCTTAACCATAAATCTGAAAATACATAAGCATATACATAGAAATAGATGTGTATGTAAATATGTCTTTATATAAATGTATAGGTACGTACATCCATAGATATCGACTTATCTACCGACATACATATATACGAACAAATACACACATCTCCTTGTATGTATATATATATGCATGTATGTATATATATATGTATACATATATTCGTGTATGTATATAGAGAGATATGTATATATATATATATATATATATATATATATATA
>NC_068985.1:115988347-115995503 GCF_001194135.2 Octopus bimaculoides
ATATATATATATATATATATACAAACATATATATATATATATATATATAGTCATATATATATAAGTATACGTATGTAGGCATGTATATATATATATATACATATGTATATATATATAATCTATAGCCATACATATATGTGCATACGTATAGCCAATGCATATTTGGAGGAAGAAGCGGAGTTATCTTCTCCTCTTTACTTGTTCTCACTATCATCATATCTATTTAATCTCTGTTCTTGTTTCCCCTCTTTGTTGATTGCTTTCTCTTTCTCCCCCTTTTACCCACCACTCTCTGACTCTCTGTCTCTCTGTCTCTCACTCAATCCCCGTCCGTGTGTGTGTGTGTACACCCCCCACCACCACATATATATCCCTTTATCTCACTTTCTTTCTCTCTCCGTTATTGCTATTCTCTGTCATCTTTCCTTCCTTTTCCTACACCCAGAGTTCCTATCTCTCTTCCTTCCTACTTTCCGTGTCTCTTCCGATGTCTCTGTTTCTATCGTTCACATATTCATTTCGGTACGTTCGCTCTCTACTTCTGTCTCGTAGTCGTTCCCATTTCTCGCCCTCTCCATCTACCTTTCCATGCTCAACCTCACCCACTCATTTCTCCCACTCCCTTTCATTGCTCTCCATCCATCACCCACCTCTCTTCCCTTTATTACTCTTCCTCTCCTTTTCATTGCTTTCCTTTTCCCCCTCGTTACTCTTCCCCTCTCGCTGCTCTCTATTCTTCACTAATCTTTCTCTCTCTTCTTCTCCCTTGCTTCCTCTCTATCAGTCATTACAAGTCTTTTAGTGAATTTCATTCATTATTACTTTCTCTCATTCTGTCCTTCTTTCTTCCTTTTTTTTCTTTCTTTCTTCATACTTTGTAGTTCGCTTTTATCTAGTTCACACTCTTTCACTTTATGCCTCTACCCCAAACTCTTCCCCCCCCCCCATTTTGTCTCTCTGTCTCCTCTCTATTCATTTTCCATCTCCTTCTTTCTTCCCGTGTTTTATTCCAATAAGTAGGAACCGAATTAAATTTCCTTTCATTGAATAACGTCTGTGAAAGCATTTCAACTGCCTGAAATGGATGTAAAATTGGCTGATCCTGAAAGTTTGTTTGTTAATGCAATCTTCTTGAAATGCATTGATAAACATACAAAAACGATCTTTTCAAAATTAGACCGCCTTGCTCTTCACTTGAACTCGCTACACATGAATGCTCATCTACAATGTGAAAATGATCGGTAGTTTGCCAGTCCAATCACGCACAGTTATTAGGAAAGCTGATCGATTAAGATAGATCTTTACCATGATACGGACATTCTACTTCATCACTAATTATCAGAGAATTTACAAACCACTATGCCATAACTAGCCAGCTCTAACACACAATATTACAACGCCCGACACGTATACGAGACTTTTCAAATATCTTCGCAAACTTTACAAAAGCTAGGTCTCACAGTCTCTCATGACCTTTCGTTGTAACCACTTGTCAGTATCATAGCCAAAATTATATCTCAAAGGTTTGGCTTTCTGTTTAGGACAAGGAACTCCTCTAACTTTGAATATTTGCTGACTCTTCTGCAAGGCATAAGTGTAATTTATATTTGAATAATGTTGGTATATATCAAAAGGAGCAGCTTGTGCGTTTACTCAAATATTTTAGACTGTCTTCTTCAAGAAAGGACTAAAGGTCATATGATATATTGGGTTCGTATTTTGGCACAAAACCAGCAATTTAGGGGGAAAGGTAAGCCAATTACACTGATCCCAGAGATCAGCTGGTATACTTATCTTATTGACTCCGAAGGGAGGAAAGGCAAAGTCGACCTCGGTGAAATGTTAAACTGTAAAGTAAAAACTGATGAAATGCCGCCGAGCATTCTGCTTAGGGTCCTAATAATATTAAAGGTCATACAATATATTGCAAAACAAAATACTTAATCAGAAACATTCGATCATTAGTGGTACACTGGCGTATTTTCTTCTTCTTCGTCTTTCACTGCGGCCAAGCTGGAGCAATCCTTTGAAGTCTGTTAGCTGAGAGAAATTGATACCAGTACTTATGCTTTTTATAGTATGGTATTTATTACATCGGTTTATATTACCAAACCGCTAGGCTAAGCGAAAGTGAACAAAGCAACATCGTTCTTGAAGCGGTGCGGGGAAACAAACACGAAGACACATACATAAGCACAAAATTTCTGTTAACCAAATTCACTCAGAGACCATTGACCGGTCACTAATTTTTGTACAAGATATGAGTCCAAGGAGACGTGCAATGGCGGTAAATCGCCTAAGCTGCAAAGTGAGTGTTTTAACCACACAGTCATGCCTACATCTCTATAGTCATATTTCATGGCTAAGAAGGCTTTCATCCTAAAGGATTAACAAGCTGTGGGAATGCGCGTCTTCGATCGACCAATGTTGGGTAATTGACTTTCAAAGCATTATATACTTGCCACAGATTTTGGGCAGAAATGTTAGCGTTCACAACATGAGCATCTGGGGCAAGCTAGAAGTGAACAACCTCTCGAAATTCTACCAAGCATACCTTACCTTCAACACCGTATATTCACATGGTTGAGGTCATCGAGGTGTCGGTTACTGATGCTTTTTGAAGGATCAAGTGCTGCCTTCAATGTACGAGTGCCTGTGCTTTGTTGCTGTTCAAACAATTCAAGCAGGACTTCACCTTCGACACAGAAGGCTGCCCTGACCTTTTATATGTGTGTATTCGAAACTGTGGAGGCGCAATGGCCCAGTGGTTAGGGCAGCGGACTCGCGGTTTCGATTTCCAGACCGGGCGTTGTGAGTGTTTATTGAGCGAAAGCACCTAAAGCTCCACGAGGCTCCGGCAGGGGATGGTGGTGAACCCTGCTGTACTCTTTCCCCACAACTTTCTCTCACTCTTACTTCCTGTTTCTGTTGCGCCTGTAATTCAAAGGGTCAGCCTTGTCACACTGTGTCACGCTGAATATCCCCGAGAACTACGTTAAGGGTGCACGTGTCTGTGGAGTGCTCAGCCACTTGCACGTTAATTTCACGAGCAGGCTGTTCCGTTGATCGGATCAACTGGAACCTTCGACGTCGTAAGTGACAGAGTGCCAAGAGAGAGAGTATTCGAAACTAGTGTCATATTCCTTGAAACATCTGAAGAGGTTATGTGTCGCATGTTGACAGTTCTTGGCACTTTCAAATCATTAATTTCTTTTGCCTCTGCCCTTGTACACTGTCCTTTTTCTCCTGGTAGCGTAACGTAGCGCTAATTGCAATTTATTCACCATTCGTCATCAAAAACGTAAAATAAAGAATATCCAAATAATATTTATATGCTGTATATGAAAATATAAAGAATAATCAATTCAACGACAATTGGACAAGTTGTATCAAATTAATGATATGACATGTAGATACAAGTTGCTAAATTTCATCAGTGAATATCCGAAAAATCTTTCGTCTCAATCTGATATATCATCACACAAAAGTCATTTCACAACAATTTTTTTTACTACGCAGCACATAATATGTAGACGCTACTAAGAGACATTAAATCTATTGAATAACACATGAAAGTGTAATATAATAGAGGCTTACTACCATTAAACAATAGCCTAGAGCACACCAAACCTACAATTTAACACAAGACGAGGATAAATCAGATCAAATTTATGATGTAACTTCATCAAAAGCTTAGAAAAAACCCATTATATAGCATAAGACTACCAGTATATAAAACATCAACCTTATTAAGTAACTTCAACAACATCCTAGAACAAGCAATCACTACAATTTAACCCATAAAGTCCATTATATCTCATATCAACTCTTCTATGTAACTTCACCACTATTAGAAATACTGCGATTAGACATAATAACCTCATTTTATAATCTACATCACTGTTCAATAAGAAATCTAAACAGACGTGCACACAATTGATTCTGTATGCAATTCCTTGATCTGATAGAGATAGCAGTTAAATCTCTTTCACTGCATACTCACATCATTTTGTCAAAAATGTACGGTAAGGATAATGTAGATCTTTATATACAAAAATGGCATCACGGTCAAAGGTGTAATACCTTTGATAATAGCTTTCACTTCAACGAAACGATTCAACATTCGCCCTATTTGCTACAATGTACAGCCAAATTGTTTACATAAAAATGAAACACTATAAACTGTATGCAATGTAGTTCTGCAGACACCAACAAGTACGGGATGGTCGTTGTTGGAGGGTTTTGATCATGAATGTACTCAAACTTGACTGTGATGGAAACAGCAATAACCACATAATGAAGAACAATCATTTTTGACGGTGAATCTACCTATAGGTTTGCTCAAACAGAATTTGGTGCTACAAAACAACAGCAGTAAGAAAGGCAGCACCAACAGCAACAATAACAACAACAACAACAACAACGAAAATAACAGCAGTATGTCTGCCATCATGCAACATACCACCATTAGCACAAAGCTCAGTAATACTATATGATAACACATGAACATCAATACACAACACCTATCAACAGAATCTTATTTCTTTACTGCCCACAAGGGGCTACACACAGAGGGGACAAACAAGGACAGACAAGCGGATTAAATCGAGTATATCGACCCCAGTGCGTAACTGATACTTATTTAATCGACCCCGAAAGGATGAAAGGCAAAGTCGACCTCGGCGGAATTTGAACTCAGAACGTAACGGCAGACGAAATACCGGTAAGCATTTCGCCCGGCGTGCTAACGTTTCTGCCAGCTCGCCGCCTTTCAACAGAATCTGACACCATACAGACGTTACTGAGGTATTAACAATGTTAGAGATACAAACATCTTCATGCTGTTTACTAACGACATTACAGAATAGAAACATAGTCAAGCCTTATCACTAACATTATCAACACCACCACCAGAGTCACGACCACCAACTTCATCACCGCAATCACAGCAACGATCACCACTACAACAGCGCAATGATTTTATCACTTCAAACCATTTCAGGGAAAAGGGAATATTTAGTCGATATGATCCTGAATCAGCTCTAACATCGTTTGCTAAATGTGCTGAAAATCGAGATTTTTAAGGACAAAATTTGATTAGTTACGAAGGAAAAAGTAAGTGCTGTAGTATATGAATAACATTCGAATCTGTGGTGACAAACAGCGTTGAGTAGGGATCACGAATTATGACGATAAAACGTTAAATCGGTTGTAATTCTGAACAACTATTGTGGAGTTATACATCATAAGAGATGGATGTCTCTATACATTTAAGCGCAAATATAGTGCTAAATGAAAATATAAAGATAAATATAGATGTGAATGTTTGTATAAACATGAATATATATGACATTGGAAGCCACACTGCCAACGAAAATAGATTATAATATCTGCATTTTGAAAATAAACGTTATTAATTATTTTAAGAGATATTTGTTTTGGTGGAGATTGCTTGGAAGTAGCTCTGATTTTCCCTTTAATACCATGTATTTCTGAGTTGAGGTGGCATTTTTTCTGCTGATCACAACATACAACCTATTCAACCTGTTACAAAATTGATCAATATATACTAAAATAATTTGCATACCTGTATTTAAAACTCCAGATGTAGAGAGTCAGTGAAAAGTGGTTGCCTTTATCTATATGTTCCAAATATTATAATATTCAAAGTGTTCCCTGAGACATCAGTATAAGTGTTACTGTCAACACCTTTGTCACATTCATTTGACTACTCGGAGAATAAAATGCATCCGGTTAAAATTTCAGTGATTATTCGTATTGTCTTTATCAAAAAGTAGGAAAGAATGCATACTATTATTTTACTTATTTTCAACGTGTTCGCAGTCATTCCGATATAACTATGTCTGCACTGTTAAATTCCGAAGCTAGTGAGATCAACTTATACTAAATGTAAACTCTGCTTCATAGCAGGAGGTACAATTGTTATAAGACAAAATTCATTAGCATCAGTACTTGACGTTTTAAAAGAATTCAAGGGATAGAACTCTAAAATATAAAACGTTTAAAGACTAAATCAAGACATGTAGTATTTACTTGGATTTGAATTTGGGCCAGAAGAGGCACAGTTCCGAATACAATTTGACGCCATTGAACACCTCAGCAAAGTACAGTCTACCGTGGAATTACCGAAACATAGAATGATTTTTAGAGGAAACAAATGGTGGTTTCGTGACAGTTGTCATTCAGTTACACGTCTTAAAATAATGACAATAGTGAGTTTGAATAGTGTTTCCTCCGTTTATATATATAGGGAAATGTGAGCTATAGGAATAATTAAATTGAAATTACACATATAAGGCACCTAGAGTGGATAACGTATCTCATAAAATTTAATATTTAATCAACTTAAATTCTGGAGTTCACTCCCTTCATTTCTTTGACAAGGTGTTTCATTAACATCGATGACATTTTGTTTTCCTCTCGTTACGAGTGTAATTACAATTAATTAAAATTTTCTTTTGACTCACAACATTAAAAATTTTAACTCGCTCTTAATTATATTTTCTTCATGAAGGAGACATCCTTTGAACATTTTCTAATGTCATTATCATAATTTGTGGAATCAATTAATATCATTCACAAACAAATACTATATCGTCACAAACTTTATTGACTCATTACACAAATAATGCTCAGATGAAAATATTCTTCATATGAAAAGAAAAAAAAAATTCCTCGATGATTTATATATTGAATACTATTTCGTCTACATTGTACGCTCAAAATATTCACACACACATATATAAGTATCGAATCATTTATCTATTTACGCGGTTACTTATTTTACTATCCAAGTCTCTATCTACCTATCTAGCTAGTTAGCTGTCCATCCATCTATCTTTCTATATATCTATCAAGCTAGCTAGCTAGCTAGCCAGATATTTATCTATCTATTTTTCTATCTACCTATCTATATGTCTGTCTGTCTATTCATCTATCTATCTCTCTATTTATCTATCTATCTATCTATCTATCTATCTATCTATCTATCTATCTATCTATCTATCTATCTCTTCTCACGGACGTGCTGTCACATCGGCTGCGAAGGTAAACGTTTATTTGACCTTTTACTGTCCACATTTTGTTGGAATTTTAAAATAATTTTGTTGCGAAGCACCTAGGCTTCATTTGTGTG